>NC_141695.1:846270553-846519394 GCF_964263255.1 Lissotriton vulgaris
ATAGATAGATAGATAGATAGATAGATGGAGGGAGATAGATAGATAGTGAGGGCAATAGATAGATAGAGTGAGGGCGATAGATAGATTGATAGAGTGAGGGTGATAGATAGACAGAGTGAGGGCGATAGATAGAGTGAGGGCGATAAATAGATTGATAGATAGAGTGAGGGCGATAGATAGATAGATAGATAGATAGATAGATAGATAGATAGATAGATAGATAGATAGATAGATAGATAGGTAGGTAGATAGAGTGAGGGCGATAGAGAGAGTGAGGGCAATAGATAGATTGATAGATAGAGTGAGGGCGATAGATAGAGTGAGGGCGATAGATAGAGTGAGGGCAAAAGATAGATAGATTGATAGATAGAGTGAGGGTGATAGATAGATAGATAGAGTGAGGGCGATAGATAGATAGATAGAGTGAGTGCGATATATAGAGTGAAGGTGATAGATAGATCGATCAATAGATAGATAGAGCGAGGGAGATAGATAGATAGAGTGAGGGCGATAGATAGATAGTGAGGGCAATAGATAGATAGAGAGAGTGAGGGCAATAGCAAGATAGAGTGAGGGCGATAGATAGATAGATAGAGTGAGGGCGATAGATAGAGTGAGGGCGATAGATAGATTGATAGATAGAGTGAGGCCGATAGATAGATAGATAGATAGATAGATAGATAGATAGATAGATAGATAGATAGATAGATAGATAGATAGATAGATAGATAGATAGATAGATAGAGTGAGGGCGACAGATGGATAGAGTGAGGGCGATTAGATAGAGTGAGGCCGATAGATAGATAGAGTGAGGGCGATAGATAGACAGATAGAGTGAGGGCGATAGATAGATAGATAGACAGATAGAGTGAGGGCGATAGATCGATAGATCGATAGACAGATAGAGTGAGGGTGATAGATCGATAGACAGATAGAGGGAGATAGATAGATAGATAGATAGATAGATAGATAGATAGATAGATAGATAGATAGATAGATAGATAGAGTGAGGGAGGGCGATAGATAGATAGACAGATAGATAGATAGATAGATAGATAGATAGATAGATAGATAGATAGATAGATAGATAGATAGATAGATAGATAGTTGTGTGTGTGGTTGTGTGTGGTTCTGTGTGCGTGGTTGTGTGTGTGTGGTTGTGTGTGTTATGCTTTGTTTTGCTATGCTATGTTTTGTTATGCTATGCTATGTTTTGTTGTGTTTGGTATGCTATGCTATGTTTTGCTAGGCTATGTTATGTTTTGTTTTGTTATGCTATGTTTTGTTGTGTTTTGTTAAGCTATGCTATGTTTTGTTGTGTTTTGCTATGTTTTGTTATGCTATGTGTTGTGTTTTGTTATGCTATGCTATGTTTTGTTATGTTATGCTATGTTTTGTTATGCTATGCAATGTTTTGTTTTGCTATTCTATGCTTTGTTATGCTATGCTATGTTTTTTGCTATCCTATGCTTTGTTTTGTTATGCTATGCAATGCTTTGTAGTGTTTTGTTAAGTTATGCTATGTTTTGTTGTGTTTTGCTATGTTTTGTTATGCTATGTGTTGTGTTTTGTTTTGCTATGCTATGTTTTGTTACGTTATGCTATGTTTTGTTATGCTATGCTATGTTTTGTTATGCTTTGTTTTATTATGCTATGCTATGTTTTGCTATCCTATGCTTTGTTTTGTTATGCTATGCTATGTTTTGTTGTGTTTATTATGCTATGCTATGCTTTGTTATGCTATGCTATGATTTGTTATACTATGCTATGTTTTTTATGCTATGCTATATGTTGTGTTTTATTATGCTATGCTTTGTTTTGCTATGCTATGTTTTGTTATGCTATGTTTTGTTGTGTTTGATATGCTATGTTTTGCTATGCTACTATATGTTTTATTTTGCTGTGCTATGTTTTGTTGTGTTTTGTTAAGCTATGCTATGTTTTGCTGTGTTTTGGTATGTTTTGTTATGCTATGTGTTGTTGTGTTTTGTTATGCTATGTTTTGTCATGGTATGCAATGTTTTGGTATGCTATGCTGTTTTGTTTTGCTATCCTATGCTTTGTTTTGTTATGCTATGCTCTGTTTAGTTTTGCTATCCTATGCTTTGTTTTGTTATGCTATGCTATGTTTTGTTGTGTTTTGATATGCTATGCTTTGTTCTGCTATTTTTTGTTATGCTATGCTATGTTTTGTTGTGTTTTATTATGCTATGCTTTGTTTTGCTATGCTATGTTTTGTTATGCTATGCTTTGTTATGCTATGCTTTGTTATGCTATGTTTTGTTATGCTATGCCAAGCGTTGTTTTGTTAGGCTATGCTATGTTGTGTTTTGTTATGCTATGCTATGTTGTATTTTGTTGTGCTATGCTATGTTTTGTTGTGTTTTGTTATGCTATGCTAGGTTTTGCTATGCTTTGCAATGCTATGTTTTGTTATGTATGCTATGTTTTGTTGTGGTTGTTAATATGCTATGTTTTGTTGTGTTTTGCTGTTTTGTTATGCTATGCTTTGTTTTAAGTTATGTTATGCTATGCTTTGTTATGTTATGCTACGTTTTGTTCTGCTATGTGTTGTTGTGTTTTGTTATGCTATGTTTTGTTATGTTATGCTATGTTTTGTTATGCTATGCTATGTTTTGTTTTGGTATCCTATGCTTTGTTTTGTTATGTTATGCTATGTTTTGTTTTGTTTTGCTATGATTTGTTATGCTATGCTATGTTTTGTTGTGTTTTATTATGCTATGCTTTGTTTTGCTATGCTATGTTTTGTTATGCTATGTTTTGGTATGCTATGCTATGCTTTGTTATACTATGTTTTGTTATGCTAAGCTTTGTTTTTTTATGCTATGCTATGTTGTGTTTTGTTATGCTATGCTATGTTTTGTTGTGTTTTATTATGCTATGTTATGTTTTGCTATGCTTTGCAATGCTGTGTTTTGTTATGTATGCTATGTTTTGTTGTGTTTAGTTATGCTATGCTATATTTTGTTGTGTTTTGCTATGTTTTGTTATGCTATGTTTTGTTATGTTATGCTTTGTTTTATGTTATGTTATGCTATGTTTTGTTATGTTATGCTGTTTTGTTCTGCTGTTTTGTTGTGTTATGTTATGCTATGCTATGTTTTGTTATGCTATGCTATGTTTAGTTGTGTTTTGCTATGATTTGTTATGCTATGCTATGTTTTGTTGTGTTTTATTATGCTATGCTATGTTTTGGTATGCTATGTTTTGTTATGCTGTGCTATGCTTTGTTATACTATGTTTTGTTATGCTAAGCTTTGTTTTGTTATGCTATGTTTTGTTGTGTTTTATTATGCTATGTTATGTTTTGTTATGCTTTGCAACGCTGTGTTTTGTTATGTATGCTATGTTTTGTTGTGTTTAGTTATGCTATGCTATATTTTGTTGTGTTTTGCTATGTTTTGTTATGCTATGTTTTGTTATGCTATCTTTGTTTTATGTTATGTTATGCTATGTTTTGTTATGGTATGCTGTTTTGTTCTACTGTTTTGTTGTGTTATGTTATGCTATGCTATGTTTTGTTTTACTATGCTATGTTTTTTGCTATTCTTTGTTATGTTATGCTATGGTTTGTTTTGTTATGCTATGCTATGTTTTGCTATGTTTTGTTATGCTATGCTTTGTTTTATGTTATGTTATGCTATGTTTTGTTCTGCTATGTTTTGTTGTGTTATGTTATACTATGCTATGTTTTGTTTTACTATGATATGTTTTGTTTAGCTATGCTGTGCTTTTGCTATCCTATGCTTTTGTTTGTTATGCTATGCTATGCTGTGTTTCGTTATGCTATGCTATGTTTTGTTATGCTATGCTGGTGAGGGTATGTGAGGGTATGTAAGTGTGTGTGAGGGTGAGTGAGGGTGAGGGGGGTGAGGGTGTGTAAGGGTGAGGGTTTTTGAGGGTGATGGTGTGTGAGGGTGATGGTGTGTGAGGTGAGGGGGTGTGAGGGTGAGGGGGTGTGAGGGTGAGGATGTGAGAGTGAGTGAGGGTGTGTGAGGGTGAGAGGGTGTGAGGGGGTGTGAGGGTGAGGGGGGTGAGGGTGTGTGAGAGTGAGGGGGTGTGAGGATGAGGGGGTGTGAGGGTGAGTGAGAGGGTGAGGGGGTGTGAGGGTGAGTGAGGGTGTGTGAGGGTGAGTGAAGGTGTGTGAGGGTATGTGAGGGGTGTGCGGGTGAGAGTGTGTGAGGGTGTGTGAGGGGGAGGGGGTGTGAGGGTGAGGGGGTGTGAGGGTGAGGGTGAGGGGGTGTGAGGGTTGTTGAGGGGTAGTGAGGGTGAGGGGTGTGAGGGTGAGGGGTGTGAGGGGGTGAGGGGGTGTGAGGGTGAGGTGGTGTAAGGGGGTGAGAGGGTGAGTGAGGTTGAGGGTGTGTGAAGGTGAGGGGGTGTGAGGGTGTGTGACGGTGTGTGAGAGTGAGGGGGTGTGAGGGTGAGGAGGTGTGTGAGGGTTCAGGTGGTGTGAGGGGGTGAGGGCGAGTGAGGGGGGTGAGGGCATGAGGGTGAGTAAGGGTGAGTGTCTCCAATGAATGTCGCTGCTTCGCCTTCTTTGAAAATGTTCAGTGCTGCAAATAGAGCATGCCGCCCTAATTATCACAGCATGAGGCCCCAAGCATGCAGAGAGGCGCCCCATGCTGCTGGAGCACTCAACTGCACATTAATTATAGTTGAGTGCTCCAGCAGCCTGGGGCGCCTGTTGACATGCTTTGATAAGTGGTCTCATGCTGTGATAATTGTTACTTGCGGCGCACAAGCTGTTCCACTGTGAAGCGCGTTCACAGACCTGAATCGGCTCGTGCCCTTAGTAGAATCGGCTCGTGCACAGGTCTGTAGCTAGCTCTGCCTCCCTTGGAGGCACAGACAGCAGCTATAAGACTCGTGGCGGCAGTGCTCCGCACTGCAACACCACGAGACCTAAAAAACGCCCAGGTGGCAACTCTAAATATGTGGCCCTGATCCTTGCCGCGCACCCACGGATTCCGCCACACCAGGTGAGGCTATGGCTTCTAGGGGGTCTGAAATGGTTTCAAAGGGGGCCCTTATTCATAGCGCCTGGTAGGCTGCCAATCGGTAGGAGGGCCAACCTGTGCCCCACATTGGAGGTGAAGAGGGGGACATAAATCACCCAGGGAATGGAACAAAAATATTTATAGAGGGGCCAGAAGATAATAGGCGATGTAGTCAGATGAGGAGAATGAATGGCTCTCATCCTCCCAGTGTGGTGAGATGATGAGAATTAATGGCTCTCTTCCTCCCGGTGTCGTGAGATGAGGAGAATGAATGGCCCTCCCGGTGTGGTGAGATGAGGAGAATGAATGGCTCTCATCCTCCCGGTGTCGCCAGATGAGGAGAATGAATGGCCCTCCCGTGGGGTGAGATGAGGAGAATGAATGGCTCCCATCCTCCCAGTGTGGTGAGATGAGGAGAATTAATGGCTCTCATCCTCCCGGTGTGGTGAGATGAGGAGAATGAATGGCCCTCCCGGCGTGGTGAGATGAGGAGAATGAATGGCTCTCATCCTCCCGGTGTGGTGAGATGAGGAGAATGATGGCTCTCCTCCTCCCGGTGTGGTGAGATGAGGAGAATGAACGGCTCTCATCCTCCCGCTGTGGTGAGATGAGGAGAATGAATGGCCCTCCCGGTGTGGTGAGATGAGTAGAATGAATGGCTCTCATCCTCCCGGTGTAGTGAGATGAGGAGAATGGTGCACAGACATAATATCGAGTCCAAAATATCGATTGGACATAATATTGAGTTTTAAATATAGACTGGACAAAATATCGACAGTACAGAATATAGATATCAAAAATATCGTTTTTAAGGTAAGTGAAGTAATATCAACTATTAAAAATATAGATAGTTAAAATATCGAAGTATATAATATAGATAGTTAAAAATATCGAATTTTTAATAATATAAAATTTTTGATAGTGTATTTTTATGTTATAATATGTGTGAAAAGTGTGTATTTATGTTATAAATAATTTTATTTAATGAATTTTGTTTTTATAATTATTGCGTAATTTAATTCTGTAGCGGGTTGTGGGTTTATAGGGGAATAGGGTGGGAAGTAATTTAATTATAATTAATTAAATATGTAAATGTATTTATTGATAGTAATTTGTCATTAATTGTTAATTAATTTATATGTGTTAATTAATTTAATTGTAATTGGAAAATAATTATTATTAATTGATTAATTGGTAATTATGTAAATTTTACTAATTTAATTCTGTAGCGGGTTGTGGGTTTATAGGGGAATAGGGTGGGAAGTAATTTAATTATAATTAATTAAATATGTAAATTTATTTATTGATAGTAATTAGTAAATAATTGTTAATTAATTAATATGTGTTAATTAATTTAATTATAAATGTAAAATAATTTTTATTAATTGATTAATTGGTAATTATGTAAATTTTACTAATTTAATTCTGTAGCGGGTTGTGGGTTTATAGAAAAATAGGGTGGGAAGTAATTTGTTAAAAATTAATTAAATAATTACATTAATTAAAATGTATTTGTTTGGAAATAATTGTAAATACATTTTTAATTATTAAATAATTAATTGTTAATGTTTAATTAATTTGTATTTATAGGTGATTAATTGAAATATTTATTGTTAATTAGTAATTTTTAAATATTAATTATTATATTAGATACAAAATTTATTTATTTTTAATTAATTATTAATAGATATTCATTTTAATATTTTTGAATAATATATGAAATATTTACTTTCCCTAATGTTGTAACCCCTACGCTACTGCCAGTAAGAAGGAGCAGAAGAAGCAAGTAACACCACCTACAAAGGAGACTGGTGTGCCCACCGACACCTTTTTTGGGAGAAAAAAAAACTACGCCTGCAGCAGCAGCGGTGTCCGCCGGGGACCAAGCTGGAAGCAGCACCTCAGCTTCATTGAGCTCAGTGCCACTACACCAAGTTCGGTCCAAGACCACCATGAGTGCTGCTGCGGCAGCCACTTTGGTTGTTGAATCACCATCGACCAGTGACCGTGGCTCATCACAAGAAAGTACCATCCAACCAACACCGGGTGTAACTCAGCTGATGAGTGTTCAACAACCACAGCCACAAACACAGGTGCAAGTAGTACAAGCGCAAGTACATGGGCAAGAAGAGGCGCAAGTACAGCCGCAAGGAGAGGCGCAAGTACAGCCGCAAGGAGAGCCGCAAGGAGGGGCGCATGGACAGGTGCATGGAGAGGTGCGACTAGAGGTTCTTGGAGCGGCACAACTGCCTACAATGCTTGTTCCTCCAGAAGTAGGGGCACTTCAGGAAATTGCTATTCAAGAGGAGGTATCCGACGAAGCCACTCCTCCTGATGATGATTATCCATTGTCTTCCAGATCCCCAGCAAGAAAGGGTCAAGGAGGGATACTAGAAGTTCTTCTTCAAGCCCCCTTCCTTCTGATGATGCTGATGTTGATTGGAACCCACCAATGCGGTCTGAGAGTAAAAGGAAGGCTCCCGCAAAGCTTCCACTTATGGGTGATGACGACGAACAAGAAGTGGTATCTTCTGCTGCTGATGAACAGTTTGACAATGACCCAGTCATCACAGTTGTCACTCCAGCCCCAGCAGGCATGCAGACGGACATTTTAACCCTAGCCCGGATGGCTGCTGAGCGGGATATGGGCGGCGTGGCACTGGTACCACCAGCGTTAACTACAACACCAACACGACCTACAGCTTCCATCTTTTTTAGTCAGACCTCGACCTCAAGTAGTGGTGCTGTAAGTGAACAACAGAAACAAATTCAGCCACGCCCATCCTCCACTTCATCTGGCATTGAAAGTCAAAGTAGCACCTCCACCACCAGCAGACATCACCAGTCCGCAGTTTGGGACTTCTTTACTGTTAGCGCAAAGGTGGAAAACGTGGTCATTTGTTCGATTTGTAAAGCATCAGTTAGTCGGGGTAAGCTTGGTACCAACTATGGTACCGGAGGCCAGAGAGGTCATCTCAAGTTACACCACCCTATCCAGTGGGAAGCCCACATGAGGAAGATCGAGGAAGCCAAAAGAAAAAAAATCCAAATGTATCCCTTGATATTGAATCTGAGGATGACGAGAATCTGATTGTGCAGGGGGCAAGTGAAGAAGTGACAGACATTTTTTCTGGTACACCCAGTACCCCTGGCAGCAGCACTGAAGTGGTATCGCCCACACCCTCTACCCCTGCAACATCTATGAGGCACACTAAGAGTTCTGGAGAGACACCAATGCGAAAAACTACATCAATGGGCCTAACTGGTTTGAAGAGGTCATCATCATTATCATCACGTAAAATGATCCAGCCCACAATTAGAAGCATGCTTTGGTCGGAGGCGCCATTTGAACGCAACCACCCAACGGTACGTCTGTATAACGCAAAGCTGGCTAAAATGCTAGCGCTGGACCTTCTCCCTTTTTCTTTCGTGGAAGGGGTGGGATTTCTACAATTAGTGGCAACAGTCTGCCCTAAATGGAAGGTTCCTAGCCGGTCCTATTTTGCCAGAGTTGCGGTTCCAGCACTACATCAAGATGTGCTGGAGGTGATTGGGGCAGCTTTGCAGAAGAGTGCTGTTCACACTATCCACTTGACAACAGATATGTGGACCCGTAGCCAAACCCTTGATTACATGTGCATCACTGCACACTGGGTCTCTTTTGCAGGGTCTTTTGCAGGGGTTAGAGACAAGTCAAGTGCAGTTGATGCTGACCTGGACACAGTTTTTCAAGCTTCTCGGAAACATGCAACATTAGCCATGATTGACATGGCGAAAAGTCATACTGCAAAAAACATTTTGGATGAGTTTAAAACTAAGGTCTTTGAATGGCTGGAACCAAGAAATCGCATAGTTGGTTATGTTTCCACGGATAATGGCAGTAATATAGTTAGGGCCATTCAGGACGGTGAGTATTTCCAAATGCCGTGTTTGGCGCACTGTATAAACCTGGTTGTTCAAGATTTCTTGAAAACTGAACCCCAAGTCAAGAAGTTACTGTCTATTTGCCGAAGAATCTGCACACATTTCAGCCATTCTTTTAAGGCCCGGAAGCAGCTGAGGACCTTTCAACATGCACGTAAAGTGCCAGTCAAAGGACTCATCCAGGAGGTGGCAACACGTTGGAACTCAACCTTTTACATGCTTGAGCGTCTGCATGAGCAGTGCATGGTAATCAATGACTATATCTTTACAGTAGGTTCTATTGACCTGAGGCTAGAGTTGGAGGAATGGCAGCTAGTTAAAAGCCTGACAGACATGCTTCGTCCTTTTGAGGTCTTCACGCGTGAAGTCAGCAGGAAGGACTGTTATTTGAGCAAAGCTATCCCATTGTTGCGCGTGCTAGAGCACCAACTGAAGGCGGTGTCTTCAACGTTGAGAGATGATGGTGGAAAGCAAGCTGCATATCTGTTGGCGGAGAACTTATTAAGCCGCCTAGTTGCCAATGAAAGGCTTCAAAAGATACATACAGAACAACATTACATTTGTGCCACTATTCTGGATCCACGGTACAAAAAGGCAGTGGCCAGCAAAGCATTCATTCCTTTTGATGAGGCAGATGTTTCAAAGTACAAACATTGGATAGCTGTGTCAGCCAGACGGTTCGAAAAAGATCGGCAGAAAATTCAAGGATCCGTCAGAAGTCCAACTGAATCAGCAGGCGATCCAGCGTCAAGTTCCACTTCTGAATCTGTGGCCGAAGGGAGTCACTTTCCCTCACAGCCGTTAACGACACCAGCAGCAACCCTATCATCATCCTCACCTGCACCAGGCCCAGCCATAATATTGTCGGAAGCGGATTGGCTAACTCACCAAGGGTTTGTTCGTTCCAGTGCTGAGAAGGCCACAGATGGTACGCAAAGTCGAGCAACCGTGGAGAACCTTGAGTTGATGGTGCAGGCCTATCTGGATGAGCCAACACAGGTCTTTGTTCATACGAACCCATTGCTGTATTGGTACAGGAAAATGGCTCTATGGCCACTGAACGCCAACCTGGCTCTAAATTATTTGTCTTGCCCACTCGCAAGCGTGTCTTCTGAACGTGTTTTCAGTGCTGCTGGTGCCATTGTAACTTCAAAAAGGTCCCGCCTCTCGGCCAAAAATGTGGAGAGGTTAACACTGATCAAGACGAATCAGCACTCGATACCACCAGATTACAAAGTACGTGAATGCACGCAGGAAGAAGAGGACACCGACTTAGGTGACAGAAGTTCTTCTCTGTTACCTGACCTACTCCCGTCTCAAATTATGGAGTTGGAGGACGAGCTCTACTTCCCTGACACCGAGCCCTGAAAATGACTTCCTTTTATTCGTCCTTATTCACTTTTATTCCCGTGTGTCTTTCTTTGTTTTGCAACTTTTACCACATCAAAACTCTAATCACCTAATCACAACAAGTCCATCAGCAGCACTGTCTTCATCTTATATTCCTTATTGATTTGAAGGTACCTCAGTCTGCATTCCTGAGGTTCACAAGTTCACAACTCAATCATGCTCCTTTATACTCCTGCTCCAGACTCCCCCTATCCATTTCCCTCAGTGTTTAGGCCCTGTTCTGTCCCTGTCCTCAGCTGCCCAGCAAGTAGTGGCCAGCTGCTATGTTTAGGTTTTGGTGCAGTGACGCAACCAGGACTTTGATGTAAGTTCTGTGCTAAGGTAATTTCTGCGAATTCTCCTGTGCTGCACCTCTGAATGTGTTGATGCAACATGTGTCTTGTTCTTACACCTCTGAATGTGTTGTTTATGCATCATGTGTTTTCCTGTGCTGCACCTCTGAATGTGTTTTATGCATCATGTGCCTTGTTCTTACACCGCTGAATGTATGTTTATGCATCATGTGTTTTCGTTCCCAGGCCTATACCCCTAAATGTATGGTCATATTTAGTTGGTTGTTTTCTCCTACTACAGGTGTTCCCTGTGAGGTCCTGGTTCCCTGCGTAATATTCTCCTATGGATGGTTAGGGTTGCGTAGGTGGTACTTACCGGTTACCAGTAGTTACTGGTTGTGTGCTAAAGTGATTTATACTCTATTTTCAAAGTGCTAATTCTAACAGTATTTCTAGTTATAAAAGTGCTGATTCCTGACAGTGGAACAGGTGGCCCTGTCTTGTGCATATCCCCTGTAAATTCTGCCCGTGCCTGTTGGCACATTGTGAAGTGTGTGTTTTTATCTAATGTGTTTTGGTGTAATACAAAGGCTATTTTTTTTATACATAACCTTGTGTGGAGTTTCCTTTGTGGTGGGCCTTGGGTGTTGTTGCTGGGGGTGCATGCGCAAACACTTAACTCACATTGCCTCCGAGTTTAGCCTTACTGCTCGTGCTACGTTACCAAGGGGGTGAGCAGGGGTTATCTTGGCGCGTAACTCCCTTTCTCCTGACGTGGAAGTGGTGGTCTCTGACTGACTTTGGCGCAAGGCCTGGCCGGCCAGGAATCCCATTTCTAACATTGGCTCGTTCATAATGATGTTGGCAATGTTTTAGGGGGGTTTGGTGTTCTTTGGTCCAGAATTGGCAGAATTTTGGCCTTTTTGGGTGTTTTGCGGGCGCGTGTGTTTGGGTGAAAACTAAGTGAAAACTAGTCATAGACCTTCCTTCTTCTTCTTCTTCTTCTTCAAAGAGCGCAGTGGTTCGATTTTGTTCTGCCTTGCTGAGATTCTTGTGAATCGCAGGAACAAGTGACTGTCCAGGTGAGTTTCAAGAGGATCAAAGTAGTGGAAGTGCTGAAAACAGCAATGTTTTGTGAACAGCGCAATTTGCCATGTTTTGAATATACCAGTATTGCATGTTTTTGGGGGGCTGTTTGGGGGGCTTCTAAGTTTCTGTAGGTGGGTTTTGGGGTCAGGGAGCACTGCTGGCACAGTCTAATGTTGATTGCATTTGTTTTTAAGGAAATCCATGGTGGAAAAGGAGAGTTAGTGCCTAGCTGCAGAGCGTATTTGGACTGAATTGAAGGTAGGCCCATTTTTGCTTTTTGCCTGTTTGGGGGTGTTCTGCTTTTGGGCGGGTGGCTGCAGGGGTCTGGGGGCATAGCTCGGAAGGTCTAATATCGGAATGAAATTTTGGACCATACCGGAGGTGAAAAAGGTTTTGCGTTTTTAAGATCTTGCCTGTCTTTGGGGAGCTATTTGGGGGGCTTCTAGGTTTTTGTGGTTGAGTTTTGGGGTCTGGCAGCACTGCTGGCACAGTCTAATGTTGATTGCATTTGTTTTTCAGGAAATCCATGGTGAAAAAGTGGAGTTATGACCAAGCTGCACAGCGTATTTGGACTGAATTGAAGGTAGGCCCATTTTTGCTTTTTGGCTGTTTGGGGGTCTTCTACTTGTTTTCGCCTGGGTTGACGGGTCTGGGGGCATTGCTGGGAAGCTCTAAAACTGGATAAAAGTGGATTGGAGAAAATCAAAGGTGAAAAAGTGTTTCCATTTTCAGGCATTTCGCTCACTTTAGCGTTTTCGGGGGCCTGTTTGGGGGGGTTCCTGGTATTTGTGGGTGGGTTTTGGGGTCTTGGAGCAACGCTGGGTATGGGTGGTTTTGATTGCAAGTGGTTTGAAGAAAATCCATAGTGGCAAAGGGGAGTTAGGGCCTAGCTGCAGACCGCGCGTGGAGTGATTTTGGAAATTTGCCTGAAAATTTCTAAGACCCCATTTTTGTAGTTTTGCTTTTTGGCTGTTTGGGGATCTTCTACTTGTTTTCGCCTGAGTTTACGGGTCTGGGGGCATTGCTGGGAAGGTCTAATACCAGATAAAAGGGGTTTGGAAAAAATCGGATGTGAAAAAGTTTTTAAATTTTCAGGCATTTTGCTCACTTGAGCGTTTTTGGGGGCCTGTTTGGGGGGCTTCCCGGTGTTTGTGCGTGGGTTTTGGGGTCTTGGAGCAACGATGGGTATGGGTAGTTTTGATTACAAGTGGTTTGAAGAAAATACATGGTGGCAAAGGGGAGTTAGGGCCTAGCTGCAGAGCGCGCGTGAAGTGATTTTGGAAATTTGCCTGAAAATGTTTAAGTCCCCATTTTTGTAGTTTCGCTTTTTGGCTGTTTGTGGGTCTTCTACTTGTTTTCGCCTGGGTTGACGGGTCTGGGGGTATTGCTGGGAAGGTCTAATACCGGATAAAAGTGGTTTGGAGAAAATCGGAGGTGAAAAAGTTTTTGCGTTTTTGCTCACTTGCTTGTCTTTGGGGTGCTGTTTGGGGGGTTCCTGGTGTTTGGGGGTGGGTTTTGGGGTCTGGGAGCACTGCTGGCACAGTCTAATGTTGATTGCATTTGTTTTTCAGGAAATCCATGGTGGAAAAGTGGAGTTATGACCTAGCTCCACAGCGCTTTTGGACAGAATTGAAAGAAGGCCGAAAATATTCTAAGTATGAGATTTTCCATTGTTGCCTGTTTGGGGGTGTTCTGCTTTTTTGAGGGTGGGTTGGCGGGTCTTGGGGCATTGCTGGGAAGGTCTAATACCGGATAAAAGTGGTTTGGAGAAAATCCATGCTGAAAAGCGTTTTGGCACTTGGGTTAGCAGCAGTATTGCATGTGTTTGGGGGTGTTCTAGATTTTTGTTACTGGGTTCTGGGGTCTTAGAGCACTCGTGGGAATGTGTAATTTTGGTTGCAAGTGGTTTGAAGAAAATCCATGGTGGGAAAGGGGGGATTTGGCCTAGTTAAAGAAAGCGTTTGCCACTATTGTTAACTTAGGGCTCGTTAGGGTTAGCAGTATTGTATTGCATGTGTTTGGGCGGGGGTTCTAGATTTTTACGACTGGGTGGGGTCTTGGAAAACTTTTTGGAATGTCTAATTTTGATTGCAAGTGGTTTGAAGATAATCCATGGTGGGAAAGGGGGGTTTTGGGCATACTTTCTGAGTGCGTTTTGACACGATTTGAAATTAGGCCTCTGCGAGGTAGCAGCAGTATTCTGTACGTTTTTGGGAAGGTAATGTGGGGTGTTCTAGATTTTGGGGATTGTCATCTCTGAAAGTGACAGTATAATTTTTGCACTACATAGCGTGCCTTACATATTTTTTTCTCCGAGGTGTCTTTAATACTTACTGTTGTGTTTTTCTATCATCAATTACAGGCAGGCTTTTACCCTGTGCCATCGATGTACTACTCAGGCTAACAATTAGCGATCCGCAAATCCGCATCAGGCAGGCAGTGGACAGGGTGTCTGGTCACCAAGATTGATCAAGGGAGCATCCGATGGAATGAAGGAGTACAGCGAATAAGAGGAACTTGAACTTACTTCTACGAGTGTGACTCTGTGCGTTTGTTTGATCTCTGCTTCAAATTCATCCCTCCAGCTATTTGATACGTCTTTGCTATGTTTAACACTAATTTAATGTTCTAAGTGTTTATTCTCTCTGAGGGCAGAGAGGCAAGTGAAATTGCGTAATGACTGGAGCCCTGTACTGTCAACTTGTTTCTTCGTAGTTACTAGTAAGTTGCAGTAAGTAGTAGTACTACTTTTCAGTAACCTAACCATCCATTTACTACTTCTGGCATGCAGTAGTGCACTTCCTTTATGTCCCTTTAAAGATTTATCAATATCTTCTAATCCAAAGATTTGTTTCTCTTCATTTGTTGTTTGAATGTCCATGCTGTGTTTTTTTCCTCTCTACCAAACTTTCCCAAAAAAAATTCCCATCCAATTTTCAAACCCTAACCCTTTTCCCCTGGGCTGTGTGGTATTTCATTGAGGTGTGACTGACAACAACAACAATGAATTCCACACACTTGCTGGGGAGGATAAGGTCAAAGCAACCAGAAGTTCTTATGCGCCATCGTGGATTGATAAGAACATCCTCCTCCTACACGACGTGAACAATCAAATGCTTAATGCTTACCTTAGGTTGGCACTGCTTAGGCTACAATTTAGGGCACTGTTCTGTACCGTACTATCTATTGTACTGTTTCTAATGCTACGCTCAAGCCACTCAATGTTTAATTTGCTCTTTTTTTCATATGGTGATACTGCCAGTGTGTACCACTACTGCTACCAGCACAACAATGATATTGCATCCGTCGATGATTCAAGTCAACAACCAACTTATTCATCAACCGTGATTCACAAATCACAGGTAAGATAAGCATATTGGAGAGGTAGTAGAATAATGGGCTAGGACTAAGTTGGAAGGAGAGCAGAGACTGACAGTACTACTAGTAAAGTACAGTAGTAGGGCTACTGAATTGACTAACTCGGTTACTTGCATTTTGGTACATTTCAGGACAAGATGTTTCATTCATGCTGGTAAGTTTGAAAAACCAAAAGTCCAGTAACCACCGCCAACCCCCACACAAAATAATATGAGTGCGTATACTGTGTTTTGGAATGAAAAATATAATTATTAAGAAATATAAATTATGGATGTTGTCACAAAAATAAAATGAATTACCCCAACTCACCCCCCCCTCCTTAACCAAACCAATGTCCAAAAATCAAAAAGTCCCCTTTCCCACAAACCCAATTATCACCCCCCCAACAGTCTTTAAAAAAGGGGCAAGGGACAGTCACTTCCTCCGGTGGCGTAGTTTGGCAAGCTGTTGCTGCATGTCCCGCTGCTCTTTGCGGAGGTCTCGGAGCTGGCGCTGGTGTTTTTCGCACAACCGCTCCAGGTAGTCCACTCGCTTTCGGAGGCGGCGCACACGTGCCATCCAGGCTCTGGGGGGTCAGCTGTTGTTTTTGCTGCTGTGCGGTGGCGGCGGGAGGCTGTCGGGCCACGGCTCCGTTTGGCTGGAGGCTTGTGGCTGGTGGACCCGGGGGCACTGGAGGAGTATGTACTGGTGGTTGTTGTAGTGTCCTCATGCTCCCGAGCCCACAACCGACGATACTCTACACAAATAGCCTCCAGCTTACGGGCCCTGGCCCGGACAGCCATCTCCTTACGGGTGAGCTTTTTTGGAGTAGCATCTATGAAGAAAGAAAGAAAAATACTGTAGCCAATAGTCTTTAACATAAAGTCAAAATAATTCAACAGAAAGTTGACACTCAGTAACACCAGCATCAGTAACACCAGCAAGTAGCAAACACAGTATAACATTTTGAAGATAACGGACCGGGTTTTTTTTGATTGTCGATCCACAACTGGCGCCTCCTGTGTGTGACGTTATTTATAATTTCTAACCACTATTTTGAGGGTGCCCCAGATAGGAGGAAGAACATAAACCTCCAATTAGGACCAAGATCCAAACATAATTGATACAACAGGGATCTGTGCACACGTCGCCTTTTACAGAATAAATGGTGTAGGTAATCAAACAACACAACCAATAGACAAACAATGTGGAAGTAGTCTTGATGGAAGTTTTTCTTCAATTCAGATTTTATTCACCACGCCCAGCCAACATGTGTTTCGTCAGGGCTAGTAGCCCACGACTTCATCAGGGCTCCCGCGGGCAGCGGTTCCAAAGCTATTGCCACAATGGCTAGGTGCTCTCAGCCGCTTCTAATTCCGACCCGGCTACAGGGTACTGTGGAGGTTCTCGCTGATTCGTCTCAGCCGTCTCAGCTTTCCAGCGTCTCCGCGTGTAAATGACTTCCGCATTTACATGCGGAGACGCTGGAAAGCAGTACGGCTTAACCTGCCGCTCACACGGATACTCCTATGGTGTGTCGCATCTTTGGTATTAACCATCACACGGACGGCTGAGACGAATCAGCGAGAACCTCCACAGTACCCGGTAGCCGGGTAGGAACTAGAAGCGTCTGAGAGCACATAGCCATTGTGGCAATAGCTTTAGAACCGCTGCCCGCGGGAGCCCTGATGAAGTTGTGGGTTACTAGCCCTGACGAAACACGTGTTGGCTGGGCGTGGTGGATAAAATCTAAATTGAAGAAAAACTTCTATCAAGACTACTTCCACATTGTTTGTCTATTGGTTGTGTTGTTTGATTACCTACAGCATTTACTCTGTAAAAGATACTTGTTGTAACAGTATAACATTTTTGCATGTATCTTTCCGCCGTCTTTGTAAGCCTGTGACATTACTGGGAGTTTCAGGAATTCCACTAGCAGCACTATGGGTGGACTCACTACTACATACATAGTCAGAGGGTACTAAAAAAAGGCCTTTTTTTTTACTTTTTTTACTCTTGGGTTGCAAAAGAAATTACTGGTACGTGAACTTGTGGTAGCCGCCATAATGGCAGCTCACTCAGCTTTCACCCAAGAAATACAGACACAGGCCATGATGATGCAGACTCGCAGTACTTTAAGCAGTACATGCAAGTGGGGATCTGAATGTCTTACTTTTCTATAGGGGTGGCACTGCCACTGGCTATACTTCATCCACTCAGCGTCTGCTCTACTACATCATACACCTCTGCTATCGACGAGGAGGATAAAGAAGATAACATCCAGGCTTCCAAAGTAAGTCTATGATTCTTCTTAATGTCTCAAATGTACCAAAATTTCTTTTTGTCAAAAACCAACTAACACCCTTTTCATTATATTTTGGAAACCGCCGTCTTCTTATGTTGAATTGCATTCAACAAAACCATTCTTTACAGTCATAAATATTAAGACTCGCTCGTCCTTCGTTTCACCCTTCTTTAACTTTTCGTTCTTCACATCCCTAAACTTCATCTGATATGACTTGGCTTCACAATAAAAATTTGTCAGCTGAGTTAAAGTGAAATAGAGGGGGCCATTGGTTACCAGAGAAGTACCGCCGCTAATGCTATTAAAAGTCAAGGTTGACTGTCTTCTCCGTGATAGCCCAAAAAGTAGTTCTAAATTAGTAAATGTTCTTGACAGTACAGTGTACTTATACTAGTGTACTGTGTACTACTGTACAGTACATCATACACTCCTTTGCGAGCCTACTCAAAAAAATTTCAATAAGTAAGGAGTATAATAACTTACCACCGTCCGCCGCCGCTGAGTCTTCCCCCTCAGCTCCTCCTGTTGGCGCCGCCGCATCCAGAGTGGACCCCTCAGCACTGCTGGCCCCGGCACTGGTGGTCATCTGTGCCGCATCAGATGTTGTGACGTCTAGGAAAAACATGTCATATTTTCAGATGCCATACACAACCCCCTATTTTGTCTCGTAATGGAAGAAAATGTTACATAACACCTTTTTTATGACTGGGATTGAAAAAAAGTAACCGTTTTGGGGAGGGTGTTAACCTTTTTTATGCTTATTCCATTAAATGCTACACTTATGACAACTGATGAATGCTTGCTTAACGGGCACCATTTTTCTCATTACAGAAAGAAGATTCCATTGCGCTTCTGCCAGACGATTCACCAACTACTACTAAGTCATCACCAGCAGTACTTTAGGTACTTTAAAGAAGGTGGGGGCTCCCGCAGTTATTCTAATAATTTCATGTGTCTGTTAACTATTATTAAGTTTGAGTCATACTAATTTCATTCATGGGAATGTTGTTTAAACTTTAACGTCATCTTCATCCATCAGAATACTACGCTATTAAAAATAAAGAAATAATGTTTTCATTTCTTAATTGAAAATAAAACGTTAAAACTAACAAACACTGTGTGGTTTTTGTTTACGAGTAAGTGAGCGGAAAGGTTTGAACTACTGCACTTGGCAGTCATGTTTCAGTGACTCAGATAGGCCGGGACTCGGAGGTAGTCTTCTTCTGTTCTTCTGGGTCATAAAATCATTGGTCAGACATTCTAGATAGTCGGTCAGGGGATTGGGGTTTCAACTTCTGTTCGGACTGAGGTATGTTGAAAGTCGAACTGCACCTATCATCTTGTCCATACTTCATTTTGTGCAGAATAGTCCCTGAAACACTAGCGGTATGGGATGTGCTCCTCTCAAATCAAAAAGGCAACTGCTACCTTTTACTTGGTGTAAACAATGACATTTTGTTGTTGGAAATTGTCAAAGCACTTACAATAAGAAGACTGGAAAAGACAGCAAGGGCAACCCAGAGGACTGCACTCAGTGCCTAGAGCTATTGCTGTATCAGAGTTTTGTTTCACACCATTTTATGAATGGGCAAGCTTAGCTACCTACACAGACCGACTCATAATTGTAAATAGTAGTAGCACAGAGAGTGATGGTAGAGGCAGAATAAGAATGTAGAAAGTAGTCTACATTAGAAGAAGATCAAAGACTATTTTGTAAAATATAGAATTATTAGGAACCAGTTTGTAATGAATAGGAGCTGTAAAAGTTAGGGAAGTATAAGTATTAATATAACAATAGAACAACTTACTGGGGCCAGCAGAAGAGCCTGCAAGGGACTGCTCCTGTCCACCTTCTGCCACCGGAGTCTCTGTCGCCGCCGGCGCCTTGCCTCTGGGAGGTCCTGGTGATCATGAAATAAAGAAACACAACATGGATGATTGTTTTTTTGGAAATATTTGTTTCTTTGTACTCAATCTAAAATTATGTTGGGGAAACAAATTAACATCAATTGCATCTGATCTGGTCAACTAGGAGGATAGTAGTACAGTATTGCAAGATTCGCAGACCGTCTAATAGGAAAGTTATGTAATTCACTAACTACATCAACAACAAAAAGGTTCTACTACGACTGCCATCACTCAGCAGCACGAGACGTCGCGTGACAGACACAGTCTGTCATCAGGATTGCAGACCACTAACAAATGTCCTATAACAAGTAATAAATAATATACTCAACGTATCAATCCACCACTATCTCTTCAAAGTGGCAGCAGCAGGAGTACAAAGAAGGACTAGACTTGAGTGTACTGTCTCTAGCATTACGCAGTAATGCTCTCAAATGACTAAAAAGTTGCAAACAAGTAAGCATAGTAGCAACGCCAATAACCAGGCGAGCACCTGCAATGACAGAAGCTATTTAAACATTAATTTACCTGCAATGTAACCGAATCAGCAGCATTCGTACTCTTCAGGAAAAAAATAGATTAGCAATATAACAGAGCAGAAGGAAAAAAAGTAGTTATTAAATAGCTACTTACCAAGGCCAGTGATCTCCACACCGAGCAGGTTGAGCATGTCATGCTCCCAGCCAAGATGTCACTCCACCAGTGCGTCACTTGCTGGTAGATGCGCCGGACCCCAGACTCCTTATACATGCGCCGGCACACCTTTCCCACAGCTGGCGACGTTCTCGGAGGCCGTAACCGGAAGCAATCCACCCACCTGCTGCCACGGTCTTAGGGAGATGGACTTGTACAAAAACCATCAAGGCAGCCACCTCCACCGCCGAGAAGATCTCCCTGGCCTGGACTTCCTCCCCCCTCAAACGCCCGCAAGGGAGCCGGGTACGGGGTGCTGGGCCCTTCCCCTTGCCCTTGTCGCCTCCCTTAGCCATGGTCCTGGGCACAAGAAGAAGGAAAGAAGAATAGGTGTGAAAAAATAAGAGAGAGAGCGAAAGAAATAAAGTAGGTAATAAAGTAACAAAAAGTTTTAAAAAACACAAAATATAGATGTAGGAAATTGAAGAGAGAGATAATAAGCAAAAAAACACATTAAAAAAGTTCAGAAAAACATAGGATTACAAAGATGTAAGATGGATAGAAAGGTAGCATGCCCAAAACTATAGCAGTGAATGAAAACAAGATGACCGCGCCCGTAGAGGACCACGTGGGTAAGTTTGCGTGATATTTCCCCCGTGAGCACGCAAAAACGCCCACGAACACGTAATTGCGCGCCGCATACGACGCAAGCATACAACTAGCGCCCGTAAACGGAAACACGTCACGCAAACAAGATGGCCGCGCCCATACACGACCGCAGGGCAATCTCGGGGTCCGCAAATAAGCCAAACACCGCGCGAACACGTAAAAAAAAGAAATCCGCAAATTCGCACGAATTTGTGGATTGTAAGTTCGATTTCGCACGAATTCGCGCCCCGCGAACCTCGCGAAATGGCAGAAAAACGAATTTTGGAAAACTGAAAGCACTTAGCAGGTGCAAAAGTTCAAGCTAATTTGTAACCATTCCCTGTAGTGCTTCCTGAGGGGCCCCTCCAGAGTTCGGTTGCCTACTTGCAACTATTCTCTGACCCTGATCTGACCCTCAAAGCAGGGTCAGAGAATAGTTACAAGTATGGCACAATGCTCCTGTAAAAAAAAATAACTGCAACAGGAAGCTCTTACAGCTAAGGAAGCAGGTGCCAGACTTGAAGCACAAATTCAGTGACACATTAACCAGCCCCAAATTAATTCATCTCAGTTGAGGCTGGGCAGATGTGCTTCCCCCCATAATCTACAGTGTTGAACAAGAGGGTGGTAGTGGTGAACCAGAGGGTGACAGTGGTGAACCAGAGGGTGGAAGTGATGAACCAGAGGGTGACAGTGGTGAACCAGAGGGGGACAGTGATGATCCAGAGGGTGGCACTGGTGAACCAGAGGGTGCTGTGATGAACTAGAGGATGGCAGTGATGAACCAGAGGGTGGCAGTGGTGAAACAGAGTGTGGCAGTGATGAACCAGAGGGGGACAGTGATGATCCAGAGGGTGGCAGTGGCAAACCAGAGGGTGGCAGTGATGAAGCAGAGGGGGGCAGGGATGAACCAGAGGATGGCAGTGATCAACCAGAGGGTGGCAGCGATGATCCAGAGGGTGGCAGTGGTGAACCAGAGGGTGGCAGTAATGAACCAGAGGGTGGCAGTGGCAAACCAGATGGTGGCAGTGATGACCCAGAGGGGGGCAGGGATGAACCAGAGGATGTCAGTGGTCAACCAGAGCGTGGCAGTGATGAACCAGAGGGTGCTGTGATAAACCAGAGGGGGACAGTGATGATCCAGAGGGTGGCAGTGGTGAAACAGAGGGTGGCAGTGATGAACCAGAGGGGGAAAGTGATGATCCAGAGGGTGGCTGTGGCAAACCAGAGGGTGGCAGTGATAAACCAGAGGGTGGCAGTGGCAAACCAGAGGGTGGCAGTGATGAAACAGAGGGTGGCAGTGATGATCCAGAGGGTGGCAGTGGCGAACCAGAGGGTGCTGTGTGTGAGAAGTTGTCCTGGTATATGATGATCACTATTCTAGTGAGCACCTTGCACCAGTCCAAACAACCCTTATGGTGATTGGTTGTAAGTCAACCTTATAGACCAGCTATCCTAGTGGTAGCATGGACAAAAGCAGTCTTATGCTTAACTCAAGAGGGCATGTGAAGCCAGCTGTTTTACCATATGCAATCCTTTAAATACCAAATGAAAGGACACCACACAAATTATATATTATAAAATATATGTATTTATTTCTAGAATAATCCCCTTGACTCTTTATGAGCACAGGAGCACAAGCGTTAAACAAAGAACACAGTATAACATACAATAAGATGCACAATTATGGATAGGCCGAGTGGCCACTCAAACCATATATTAAGAAAGTGGTATAAGTACCACGTCACGAACAATGAACAGGCCTAGGGCCTAGGGAATCGCTGGGCCTACACTGGACTAACGAAGGTTAGGACATAGGAGGCCCACAGGATGCGGGTGCAGTGTCTATAGGCAACCGCGTTTACCATACAAGTCAATGGTGCGTAAAAATCCGAAAGTTATAGGTTTAGGAGTCTTCCGAGTGGACTAGAACTTAGCCACTAAAAAGTAGGACACTAGAGGTGTAAACCACTATAGGAGCACCGGTGTAATCTCGTTACCTCATCCACAGGAAGCGGGTGCATGGGTGCCAAAGTGCGTCGGGTTTCTTCGTGGAGTTCTATGGAGCCTGGAGGTAAAGATGCTGCAGGCGGCCATGAGAGAAGAGTCCGGTTGGATCCAAGGGTGGATCGAAGATGTAGAGTACCTGAAAGCAGAGGAGACAGAGTCTAGGTCACTAGCCAGTGACCAGTATGGAACCAGGACGGAAGGAACCAGGCAGTGTCGGGTTGCGATCAGGTGCTGTTGAGTAGTTTGTCTCCGCTGCCACGTGGACCAAGAAGGATCGAAGATGTCTTCTGGATCGGACCGGGAAGGTCAGATCGATGGCTCCTTTTCAGGGGAGCTAGGACCAGTTTGGAGCAACCAGACCAGCAGTGTAGTTTCGATGGATCATTGTCACAGAGGCCACAAGCAAACGGGCAAGCGACTGGACAACGCGGCAAGCAGGAAAAGTGCAAAAGGGCCCCACGCAGCACTCTGTGAGTGTGGAGGGGTGATCTTTGGAGCACAGGCTGCTCGGGGCTGGGGCTTCTCAAACCCCAAAGTACAGCGTCGAGGGTGCCTCGGGAGCTGCACAGGAAGCACTTCGTCGACTCTTCAAGATGGCCGGTCCCACGTCTCTCGTCGCCTCGACGGGTCTCAGCTTTGCCAGGACTGTGGATCGGGCTGTTGGATGTCTGGGAGTCTGGGTCTTGTTGATCTCTGTCGTTCGAGCTCCGGCGGGAGCAACGGCAAAGAAAGTCTTGATGCGCTGATGGTGCCTGCATGCACAGGGTGGCCACTCCTTGACCACAAAGGAGATTCTTCAGTCTTCCACGTCGAGTGGGATGTCGAAGGGTCCAGAGTTTCAGTTCAAAGTTTCAGTCAGGATGATCTGGTTTGCATTGGCACAGCTCCTACCTTTATTCCAAATCTAGGGGCTGGATCTCCTGCTAGGTCCCTCCTATGGGTGGGACCCAGGAAGGGGGTGGTTACACCCCTTTCTCTTTGTCCAGTTTCGCGCCAGAGCTGGGGCTCTCCGGTTTGAACTGGACTTTGCATGGGACACCTTGTGTGCCCCAGGCAGTGTCTGGTTTCCTAGAGTTAAACAGTTTCCCTTGGTTAAGTGTCTAAAGAATTGAAGCCCAAATATTGATCTTGGACAAAAGACTCAAATCAATACAAATATAAACATCAACAACACTATATGTAAAAAAGTAGAAAGAAATTTTATTAAAACAATGTTTTCACAGTTCTAAAAAACACATACACAAAGCTTAAAGTAGAGTTTGGCACTCTTTACGCTACTCATTTAGACATACTCAAATAATTGTCCTACAGTTCATACACAACTTATATAGACATTAATGCTGGAAAAATGTATAAAAGAAACACCTATAAACATACTCTAATTCGTACAATGTGAGATGAAAAGGGAGGGGGAGAGAAGAAAAGACACAGACATTTACTGTTGTCATATGGTAATGCACATTATATCCCTCAATGTTACTCAGACCCAGACTTGTCTTTTTTTCAATGTTCGTGGGGTGAGTTGGGTTATTAAATTGTGCAAAGAATAGGCGTCAACGCGTTTCGATGGACTCATTGGATGTGGGCCATATTTTTCAAGACTCTATATTGTACTTCTCTCCTGTTTGGGCACTGGGTGGTTGCCTATGCCTGGAGACCCTTATAGCATGGTCCTTGTGAACTCCATTCTGATAGATTCCTTGTCAGAAGATGTATGCATCGCAGCTATTATATGCAGTCAGATCTGTTCTTTTTGCAATTCCTCCGTATCATTGAACACACCTTCAGTCTGTATAAGAAGGGACGTAGATAGCAGCCTGTCTCCTTTATTGGCCGCGTTATCTGGCTTAAGTATTACGCCTGCTGTCCCACCTCGTAGTATGCTGTTGTAGGGTCGGGTGCCTGGAGATGCTTCGATCTTTAAAATCGGTTATCCCGGCATCCCTTGGTTTGCGGTAGTCTGTAGACTGCACCCGACCTCATACATCCGTCCTCCTTGATGCCTCTCAGGAAGTGTTGGTTTTCATTCAGCCCTCCCTGCCCCAATCTACAGCCTTGAACCAGAGGGTGGCAGTGATCAACCAGAGGGTGACAGTGATGAACCAGAGGGTAGCACTGGTGAAGCAGAGGGTGGCATGATGATCCAGATGGGGGCAGTGGCAAACAAGAGGGTGGCAGTGATGAACCAGAGGGTGGCAGGGATGAACCAGAGGATGGCAGTGATCAACCAGAGGGTGGCAGTGATGAACCAGAGGGTGCTGTGATAAACCAGAGGGGGACAGTGATGATCCAGATGGTGGCAGTGGCAAACCAGAGGGTGGCAGTGATGAACCAGAGGGTGGCAGTGATGAACCAGAGGATGGCAGTGATCAACCAGAGGGTGGCAGTGATGATCCAGAGGGTGGCAGTGGCGAACCAGAGGGTGGCAGTAATGATCCAGAGGGTGGCAGTGAGGAACCAGAGGGTAGCACTGGTGAAGCAGAGGGTGGCATGATGATCCAGAGGGTGGCAGTGGCAAACCAGAGGGTGGCAGTGATGAACCAGAGGGTGGCAGGGATGAACTAGAGGATGGTAGTGATGAACCAGAGGGTGGAAGTGATGAACCAGAGGGTGCTGTGATCAACCAGAGGGTGGCAGTGATGATCCAGAGGGTGGCAGTGGTGAACCAGAGGGTGGCAGTAATGAACCAGAGGGTGGCAGTGGCAAACCAGAGGGTGGCAGTGATGAACCAAAGGGTGGCAGGGATGAACCAGAGGATGGCAGTGATCAACCAGAGGGTGGCAGTGATGAACCAGAGGGTGCTGTGATAAACCAGAGGGGGATGTGATGATCCAGAGGGTGGCATTGGTGAACCAGAGGGTGGCAGTGATGAACCGGAGGGTGGCCGCGATGAACCACAGGGTCGCAAACAGGCTGGACACGTAGAAACAACATGGTCGCGACCATTGCGACCACACAAGTAAGTTTGCGTTCCCGAACTTGTACAAAACCCTCGTGAACTGGCAAAAACAGCAAATTTGCACGAATTCGCGAATTTTGCGAATTGCGAGTTCGCTTTCGCACCAATTCGCGGATCGCGAATTCGTAAATTTCGCCCATACTTAGGTGAGATGAGGAGAATTAATGGCTCTCATCCTCCCGGTGTGGTGAGATGAGAAGAATGAAGGCTCTCATCCTCCCGGTGTGGTGAGATGAGGAGAATGAATGACTCTCATCCTCCCGGTGTGGTGAGATGAGGAGAATGAATGGGTCTCGTCCTCCCGGTGTGGTGAGATGAGGAGAATGAATGGCTCCCAACCTCCCGGTGTGGTGAGATGAGGAGAATGAAGGCTCTCATCCTCCCGGTGTAGTGAGATGAGGAAAATGAATGGCTCTCATCCTCCCGGTGTGGTGAGATGAGGAGAATGAATGGCTCTCATCCTCCTGGTGTGGTGAGATGAGGAGAATGAATGGCTCTCATCCTCCCGGTGTGGTGAGATGCAGAGAATGAATGGCTCTCATCCTCCCGGTATGGTGAGATGAGGAGAACGAATGGCTCTCATCCTCCCGGTGTGGTGAGATGAGGAGATGCCTCCTATTCTGCTTGCTGCGGTTAGCAGCTGCCTCAGCAAGGTCAGCAGCTTTTGCTAAGATGTATGATGTGAAGGTCTCCGATTGAATCCTGTGAAGATGTTTCAATGGTTTTTCCTTCCAAGATCGGTAGAATGGATATCAATTACGAGTGAGTGATAATACTTGCGCATCTTACCGTTCTATGCAAAGAGTTTAATGAGACAGTCAGTCAGGTTATTCTTTTGGCACGCGCAAGGCCCTTCCTTTATCAGAGTTCCACATGTAAAGACAGGCGCTGTGGGTTATCAGAGAGGTCACATGCTGCATTGCATTGAAAATGTAGGAGGCGGGGTCTTGCGCAGGTCTTGAGCAGCCCCTCAATGATGAGCATGACATGGCGCATGCACGCACAGAGCTAGAACGGGCCGGCTACCTGTGACACTTGCTGGACCACCATGCTCCAAAAGGATACAAAGGTACCTAGGCCATGCGCTCAGGAAGGTGGACACCACAAACATATATACTGAGAGTAGTAAAGAGCACCATGTCAAAGGCAGTCACAAAAAAGGAAACAGGTAGAGGGCACTCTGAGCTGGGATGCACATTCTCAGAGAGGGGCATGTTCTATGAGTCTGTCGAAAGCAGGGGCGGTGCAGTATTTGGACGTCTCCACAAATGACACAGCAGTTTGGTAGGTGAGCTCAGCACAGCCATCCGAAGAAGCGCTCCGGGGGGCTGGGCCGGCTCACGCTTTCATAAAGCCAGGTCGGATCTGAAAACTCACGTTTGTGTCGGTTTTTATATGACTTCATTTCTTTCTGGGGAGATTTGTGTCTGCTTAATAAGGGTGACTCACTTGTTATAAGTGGGTGACTAAAATATCACTGTGGACTCTGAAATGAGAACAATCAATCTTAACACGTTGTAGCTCAGTGGATTCCTGTGCTCGGAGTCTGCATTTTGGAGTTCTGGGTACTTTGGCTAAAGTTTAGTTGTTCGCTGGTGCCACAGGGTGGGTGAGAGGTGCCAAGAAGTGGCGCACATGATAAAGTGCCCACCCCAAGAACCCTTTTAAGGCCACAATGTGGCAGTGTCTACAGCAGCACCCCGATGATTAGTCAGGTCAAAGATAAGGTAATTCGTGGTAGCTCTAGGCCTTACAAAAAGTAACCAGGGGAGCTCTCGCTCTACAACAAACACTCCCTCTACAACCTGCATTTTTTGAAGCGCTGTTTATTTAGCTGTAAACGCCCCATTTAATTCCCTAAGGGACAGACCCCAACCGTTTCCCCCAGTTCCATTTTGTGTCTTTCAGATATAACCAGCGGCAGCTCCACCGCTAAGGCGGAGGAGCGTCGTCCTACAGGAACAATTAAAATGATAATAACTCAATGTTATTATCATTTCATTCTTCACATACTGGCCACGTTGTGTTTTGCTTAAGGGGCAGGGTGGGATGCCAGCCAGCAGGTGGAGGAATGGTGAGTGCAAATAAGTGTGCATGATGGTTTGGCCAGCCGTCTTGGGCCGGCCAATCAGAAATGCGCACATAGCATGTTCTCTACTGGCTGTAATAGACAGGCTCCCACTGCCTGTCTGAACGCCGAATCACAGCGCTCAGACCAATCACAACACTACTACTACTAGCGGCGTTGTGATTGGCTGGGGGATTCTGGGAGCCTGTGTACTTCCTGTTCCTGCATCGTCAACAGAAGAAGATCAGAGGAGAGGCAGCGGCCAGATAAGTGGAATTTTCTTTTCTTTTTTTTAAACAGCCCCCCACCTGCCCCACTACCACTGCCAGCATCAGCCGCCACTGGATATATCTGAGTCACGTCTAATTCCTTCTTGGCCCAGCACCGTGTGCATCAGCAGGGAGTGTCATCCAGACTCACAAATGAAGCTTCGTGGACCATCCTAAGCTGTAGTCTATACCACATTAATCATGTGAAGTCAGTAAGTGTTCTTTTCTCCACCTCCAATACTTTAGTTGATGGAGGGGATGTAAGGTATAATGTTCAGACATTCAAAGCAAAACGGACAGTCCAGAGATCCTGGTTCTAGATTTGAATTCCTAAAGTGCTAGAGGAACTTTGCTTAAGGCTCTGGACCTTTCCAGCCTCATTTTAACCAGTCAGAGTAGGGGTATAAGCAATTGTTCCCCTCTTCCAAAATGATCTATTATTAACCAATAGGATAATTCCTTTTTCTAACACAGCACAGTAGTCCAAGTTGATTTGAGTGAAGGTAATTATTTTATTTTCATTCACCTCTTTACTGATCCATTTCACTATTTTTTGACTCATTTTACGGAAAAGAGTTTTTAAGAAAGAGAATTTCTGAAAGTATAGTGTAGCCTCAAAATATCCCACAGATTGTTATGGCACACACAATTTACCAGTCCTGGATTCCTTTGCACAAATCACTGTTTTCAGAATGTCAAACTGGACTACAACTCCCAGAATGCACGGACAGCTGGAAGGGGGGAAGTGGGGTGGGGGAGAAGGCACGGACAATGGAAGGGAGGTCGGATGTGTGGAAGAATACATGGACAACAGGAGGGAGAGGGAAAGAAGGCTCTAATGTATGTCGTACCTGCAGTAGGAGTACCTCATTAAAGAAAATAGTGCTCAAAGTCTAAATAACACGTACTGTGCAACAACCGAAGTAAAGGGGCCAGTCGCCATGGAGGTGACAAATGAAGAGGAGGCGGTACTAAGGAGGAACTAACAAGCCTATTGACGAATCAGAAGCCAGCATTTAGGACAGACAATGACACAAGCCAATGGCAAATATGGGCAGAGAGTGAGCGGGGCTTCTATTCACTACTCAACCACACCAAGTCTCGCAACGCATGTGCGCTGGCTCCAGGCTCGACCTAAAAAACAGTGCAAGTGTCTAAGAGTAAAATGGTATGAAGGAGGGAATGGGATCACTAGCCCTTCCAGGCCTTATTAATGTATAACTCACAATATAATATTTTCAGAATTGAAACATTTTTTCATTGCAAATGCTTGATGAAAGGGTTTCAATGGTTTTGCATTTGACTCGTGAGGGACATCTAGTAACGACTAGTGGAACTGCAGCTTGATGTAAGAATAATTTCAATGCTTTTGCATTTGACTCGTGAGGGACATCTAGTAACGACTAGTTGAACTGCAGCTCTTTGTAGAATTATTTTGATATTGGATACTTTAATATTCACTGCTCACTGCTAATCTCGTCCCATAATGCTTTGCAGGGCCTTTGGTTGTGATTGTTTTTTTTTGCCAATAACTGTGCTTGGGGTGGTCCTAAGAGGATGGGACCACCACCGAAGTTCAACAAGATGTGCCTTTTGTTAATGCTCTTTGTGTTCAGGGCATCTCCTTGGTACTCCCCCTAGGTTAGGGGGGACCCCAAAATCATCACCTGTCTCATTGCCTGATGTTTTTCAAAGAAAAGTCACTTTTGTGAATTGGTTATATGCTTATTAGCATGTAAAATTGCTTTATGAAAGCATCTGAGAATGTTGTTGAGTTAGCTGCTACGCGTGCAATCTGCAGAGTGCGAATTAGTACAAGCAGTACTATGCCCATTGTTAATAAATAGTAGTCTCTTCCACTGAAGGAAACTAATTTTTGTGAGGATGTGATTCATATGAAAGCGCAAAATTCCGTAATTTACACTGAGGTTAGGCAGTGACTGGAGTGGCTGACTCATTGCCCCACCATGTTGTAGTGGGCAGTAGAAAATGTGTTTGACACAACAACAAATCAATGGAAGATTAGGGCTGGTTGGAAGCCACTATAAGGATCAAGGCAGATAGGTGAGAGATAAAGTGCCTAATGGAGCCTGTTAGCAATTGTTTAAGGGTGTGAACATGGCCTGATGGGTCCACCAACAACTAAATGAAGGGGAGGTCGGCCCAGTAGCTACTGGCTTGGGAATAAAGGAGTAACTTGGAAACACCAGCCAACATTGTGTTTAAGATGGAAGGAATGTAGCATGGCTACGCAAGGGATGAAGGGGTTCATTTGGCTGCTGCTCTGAGGCAGCAATTTCATTAATAAGAGAACAAAGCAATATGAGCCAAGCATCAAGAGGAAAATGGTAGCAAATTAGCAGTGGAGCTCTCAAATATGAAATTAAGTTTTTGGATAAAGATGGTATCATTGTAAAAGCATTGCAATAGCTAATGGGTCTCCCTTTTGGCCTGTTGGCTTTGGCAACGGTTTTTAGCCATGCTGCATGAACACAAAATTAAAAAGAAACTGTTGTAGTGGCCAGCCGCATCATTTTGTGGCCACGCACACTACACACACACCTTTAAAATAACAAAGTCATTTTTTTTTTATAAAAAACAAAGTCATTTTTAGGGTGCAGCCTAATAGACAGCGCAGCTCGAAAGATATCTTGGGGGTTTCAGAAAGTTGACCTGGGATTGCATTCTACTAGTTGCTTGTCATTAGCTTTTTGGTTTGTAACTTACATTTTCTTGCTTTCCATTTGCTGGCTTCTGCTCTCCAGGTTCACTTTGACCCTCCTGATGCCAAAACCTTATTTACCAGTATCCGTTTGCGAGCTCCGCGGAGCTCGGGTGTTTACTTTACTTTCGGCTGACTTCAAAGTGAGAGCTTATTTGGGAAAGAGGAATGCAGATTTCTCTCCGCATGGAGCCCGCAAGGCTGTCCCTGCTTGTTAGAATGTGTTGTGCCTGCTTGAATTTTAACCTACAAATTACACATATATGTGCTTCTGTAACAAGAACTACTCCACGTCATTACTCATTTAAGAGCTTTAGTGAAACCTCCTCTACCTGTCACCATTCTCCACTGCCCAGCCACCCCTAACACCACCCCCCTTCGTCCCCTGTCCGAGATTGCACTTACTAGACCATTGCTTCCGCCTGTGCAGCAGGTGCCGTGCACAGTGCCCTACCTACACAACCCATGGAGAAGTGTGGCTCACTAGTTAGAAGCGGCAGACCCTGAAGCAGAAGTCGGCCCGGGACCAGCGTTCAATTCCCGACGCGGCAGGGTCTTGGGTCAATGTCCGCGGACTCGATAATTCTCGCCTAGGTGCCTACGCTAACCATGGGTCCCACTCTGCAACTCTGGGCAATAGCTTGCTTAATCTCCACAACGGCCCCAGCAGCGCCGGGGATGCCTGGCTTCACCTTGGGGGTGCCCTCTCACAGGGAAAGCCAGGACGTGTTCCCCAGTGGTATACAGCGCCAGGACACCACGTAACGAGGTAACAGTGCGCTTTACAAGTATACATACACATTCAACCCATTGCTTATTTCTACTTATGCCTCTCGCACCCAAAGCTTCTACCCCCACCACCCAACCCATTTCCAGGGTCGTAGCTTGATAGTGCAACAGGTGCAGTGGCTCTGGGACAATAGACTCTCTCCCATGTGCTTTTCATCATGATCTGCACAAGCTGTGATTTTTAGCACCCTGCTACTTGTAAACAACCAGGAGTACACTTATTCTCTAAGCCACCCCCCATGCGCCTCCTGCTTCTAGTTCCACTTTAAAGCTCTGCAGCCCCCCTTAACCCCCCCCCCTTAATTTCCTTTTACTCCTTTTGCTGTCACTGCCTCTACTTACATTGTCGCATCACTCATAGGCTGGCTGTCTTCCTGGAGTTTACTTTCAGCATTTGCAGAATTCGGCTCTGCACACTTCATCATTTATGCCCTTCCAGCCTCTTCTAAAATACAAACTATGCTTGTTTAAGCCTGGTACTTACAAACCCACCGAAGCGAGCTATGTATTGCCTCCACCTAAACACACTTCCAGGTCTCCCTTTCCTATCCTTGCCCTACACAACTACACTTACCGGGTTGTAACTTTATGATGTGCAGCAGGTGCAGTGCCACCGTACCCCCTCACGAAAACCAACACAGATGAATGCTTTATTTGACTTCTCTCTCAGAAGCACAGCTGCCCATTTCCTGACTTGCCCTGCAGCCAATGACACGCTGGCCATGACGCTGCACTCTTTCATTAATTATGTAGTGGTTGCTGGTATTCTCACCTGAAACTTATGAGGACATATCCTTCTGAAACAACAACAACCCCCAATACTGATCTTCTATGACACCTCTCCCGTCCCTGCCCTTTGTATCTACACTTCCACTGGGGTACTTTCCATTCACGCAGTAGGTGCAGTGGCACCAGGGCACGGTGGCTTCAGAGACCAATTGACCACAAGTTAATGCTCCATTTTAGATTTTAAAAGCACCAAGGAACCTACTTCCTTCCTGACACTGAGGTCATCACATACTGTCTACCCCACTGCTCACTTCTACACATTTTCTACTTGACTCCACTGTTCATTTCGAAGTGTCCTCTTTCACGCCTGTGCTATAATAAGACCACAGGCAGCTGTCACCCTTCTTCGCTGCACTCCTCCCCCAACACACCTCTCCGTCCTTTGCAGTTCATAGCCAGTGCAGCTGCACTTCCTGGCCCGTTGCTTCCTTCTGTGCAGCAAGTGCAGTGCTCCAGACAAACTTATTAACCTCACACTTCTGCTTCATTTCACCCACATATTCCTCTCCTGTCCCTAGAGTTTGCACCCCATTTCCAAGGGCGTAGCCTCCACTGGTGCAGCAGGGGCAGTGGTGTCACAAAACCTTTCTCCCTCACATATGTCTTCAATTGCTAACCATGCTTGTTGGGCTTTTTTCACCTGTGTTACCTGAAAACAACTAAAAGTGTTGTCCTTCTGAAAAGCCACACTCTCTCCATCTTCTTTTTCCACTTCAAACATTCACAACCTCCCTTCACGTTCTTTTTGTCCATTAGCTGCCACCACATTCAATTAGATTTAAACAACATTAACACAATGCTTATATTCCTTGTTGAAATCTGTTCTACACCGATTACACTCCACCCTTCGTGCCCTTCCAGTCCGTCCAAGAATACAAGCTTTGCTCTTTCACATACAGTGTCCTCTTCATACAAAAACAACTACTCAGATATGCTGTTCTTTCCAGCCCCTACCCCACACTACTACACCTGCTGGGCTGGAAGTGCATCGTCATGTGCAGCAGGCGCAGTTGCACCGTATCCCAAAAATACAATACTTTACAAACAAACATTAGCAAAGTCAGCGCTCACGTTATAGGACTGAGATCTATTGGATTTGCCAGTGCTTGTTTTTTGTGTGGTTACTGATCAAAGTTGGATTGGCAACTAATAAGAACACAATGTGCAAAAAAAAAATTTCAAAGCAGATGGAGAAAGAAAGGGTGCGCAAGCAATACGGGGTGAGGGGAGGAAGCCAAACGGGGGTGGAGGCAACACAGGAGCATGGGTGGGGCGCGGAAGCAATGGGGAAGACACAGGTGGAGGATGCAACACAGAGGGTGCAGGTGGGAAGAAGGAGCAGATTACTGAGAAAGCACAGCAAAGCTATGTGGTGCAGCAAACGAGTGAAAGCAAGCAATGTAGAGTGGGTGGGGAGAAGCCAATGGGTGAGAAAGCAACTGTGTTTTTCAGAAGTTCACAACGGTGAGTGCAACACGAGGAGGGTTGGGGGAAGCACAAGGACGACAGACAGCAACATGGAGCACAGGGAGAGAGACGTACACGTTATGTTCTTGAAAAGCCCACAATGTGTTTAGCAACAGACAGCGCATGCACTGAGTCCTTTGGTCATACTATCAATTGGGAAATGGGGCAGCATTTCCGAAGTAGCCCAAAAGAGATGGGATAAAGGAGCCCAAAATAGACAAGCTAATTGGTCTGACTGCAGCAACCAATACTGGGATAGAGATAGAAAGGATGCCGCTTGGCCATGCGTGCCCTACAGTGGGGCATCAAAAGGGAGGTGTACCAGTCGGAATCAGGCGGCAATCAGGTTAAGGGGCCATCAAGGTTACATCAGCCAGGCCTAGGTGGGGTAAAGGTTATTAAATATGTGAGTATTTAATTAAAATAATATGTTGATGCTTGGGGACAAAACAGCACATTTGGAAACTAATTCAAGTTGATATTATTTATTATGATCATTTAGGCTGATTTGTTACTTTTGTGGCTAATATTACTTAAACAGTGCTTCCTTGACCCTGCATTGTGGCAGGTCGCTCCTCACACCACCGAACGGCTGTTGCTGCTCCTTGCCTCATTATCCTGTTGTTTTCTTTTTAGCTGCCTGATACTCCTTCTGTGACCTCACCTCCTGTCTGCTCCTATCTTTCTCCCCAGGTCCTCCACCGCCGTATTCCCGCCATTTTTCCTCGATTGCCACCACTGCGTCCCTGCGGCCCCGCCCCCCCTGCAGCCCCATTGGCCACCCCACTCCCGCCTCCCAGCTGATCCTCCCTCCCTCTACCCCTCTTATGGAGGCCGCGCTGCGGATGCGCCACTGGCGCGGCAAAGGCGTGACAAAGGCAAGCCCGTCTGCACCTGACGGCGCCCGTCCGTGCCTGGACCGCTCCCAGCGCCAGAACCCCTGGCGCACGTGAAATCCACGATGCCAGACTCCGATATGACATCAACACTCTCCTCGCACTCAATACCGGTCAAGACCACCGCTGCTTCCAAGCCGCCCCTAAACGCACACACAGACCTTTTTCGTGCCGCACCTGCGACTTCACCTGCGACAGATCCACCAAACATCCAGGGAGCGGACCAAACCACCTCCGCTGCATACTCCTGAACACCGGCTCCACACGTAAACACGCTGTCGAGCTCTGGGACCTGCTCGACACCTCCGGCCCAGACGTCCCCTTCCTGACCGAAACCTGGTGAAACAACTCATCCGCACCCAACATCGCCATAGCCATCCCGAGCGGCTACAGATCACACGGAGGGATCGCGACAACGGAATCGGAGGAGGCTTAGCCATCGTCCACAAGTCCACCCTCAAGGTCCACACCCATACAGACGACACCCTCAACACCGCCGAACACCTGCACCTCCGGATCCACACCGACCCCAACACCGCCCTCAGAGGAACACTCATCTACAGATTCCCTGGACCCCGGGCTCAGTTCAGCAACTCCATCGCCGACCTCGCCAGCACCCACGCACTCGCCTCCACGGACTACATCCTCCTCGGAGACCTGAACTTCCACCTCGAGAACGACGACACCAACTCCGCCACCCTGATCGACAACCTCGCCAACCTCGGCCTCAGACAGCTCGTTACCGCACCACCCACGCCACCGGCCACACACTCAACCCCGTCTTCTCCGCAAGCACCCATGTCGTCTTCAACCACACCACCGAACTCCACTGGACCGACCACTGCTGCATCCATTTCACCTTCAAAAAACCAACCACGCACCACAGCACCCAACAACTGCCCCACCGCCGCTGGAGAAAAGTCACTGAAGATCAGCTGACCTCCACCCTCGCCCAGAACCCACCCACAGACCCCACCAACCCGGACGACGCCGCCCACAACCTCAGACAATGGATCAACGACTGCGCCAACACCCTTGCCCTGCTCAAGAAACCCTTCAACAGCCACTCCAGCAAGAAAGCATCCTGGTTCACCTAAGAGCTCCAGACCTCCAAACGTACTTGCCGGAACCTGGAGAAGAATTGGCTCCACGACGGAACACCAGACAGCCACGCAGCCCATAAGGACGCCACCCTCAGACATCACCAACTGATCAGAACAGCCAAGAGATCTTCCTTCAAAGCCCGCCTGGACATCAACGTACACGACAGCAAAGAGCTTTTCAGCATAGTGAAGGAACTCTCCAACCCCAGCGCCAACACCAACGACATCCCACCCTCACAAGAGCTGTGCGACTCACTGGCCACCTTCTTCCACCGCAAGATCACTGACATCCATGACTTCTACAACACCACGACTGCCCTAACTACGACTGTTTCCACTCCCCCAGGAACACCACCTGCACCAACCACCTGAGCTCCTTGTCCCACATCAACGACGACGAAACATGCAAGGTCATGAACTCCATCCACTCAGGATCTCTGTCAGACCCCTGCCCACACCACGTATTCAACAAAGCAGACGCAACCATCGCACCCCAACTACGGAAGGTCAAAAACATCTCCTTCGAGACAGCGACATTCCCGGAAAACTGGAAGCACACCGAAACCAACCCCCTCCTCAAGAAGCCCAAGGCGGACACTAAGGACCTCAAGAACTTCTGGCCCATATCCCTGCTCCCTTTTCCGGCCAAGGTCATCGAGAAAATCGTCAACATGCAACTGACCCGCCACCTTGAGGACAACAACACCCTAGACCTGTCCCAGTCCAGATTCAGATGCAACCGCAGCCCTGAGACAGCTTTCATCACCGCCACAGACGACATCAGGCGCCAACTAGACAACGGCGAAACAACAGCCCTCATCCTCCTGGACCTATCAGCAGCCTTCGACACGATCTGCCACCGTACACTAGTGGTACAAAAGGGGGGTGGTTATGGACGGAGCATCTGAATCAATCAAACACTCACACCCAGTCAAAAGATCTGGGTTTAATCCATCACCGTTCTTTAGCCCACTCTGCCACCCCAGTTCAGACATGGCTATATGCAAATCAGTCTGACCCTGTGCCTCATGGGAACAGTCCAGCCGGAACTGCCAAGCCATGTCTTCCCTGGACCAGAAACAAGCTTCCGAGGACCGGTTTCTGGCATTCCAGCCGTCTTCAGCCCGGCTTGCTTGAATCCAGTGGCAAAGTAAGGAAGGGACTCACGTCTGAGCATACCCTGCCACACTTATGGCGGCCAAAAGCGGTACAAAAGGGGGTGGTGATGGACGGAGCATCTGAATCAATCAACCACTCACACCCAGTCAAAAGATCTGGGTTTAATCCATCACCGTTCTTTAGCCCACTCTGCCACCCCAATTCAGACATGGCTATATGCAAATCACTCTGACCCTGTGCCTCATGGGAACAGTCCAGCCCGAACTGCCGAGCCATGTCTTCCCTGGATCGGAAACAAGCTTCAGAGGACCAGTTTCTGGCATTCCAGCCGTCTTCATCCCGGCTTGCTTGAATCCAGTGGCAAAGTGAGCAAGGGACTCATGTCTGAGCATACCCTGCCACACTTATGGCGGCCAAAAGCGGTACAAAAGGAGGTGGTGATGGACGGAGCATCTGAATCAATCAAACACTCACACCCAGTCAAGAGGTCTGGGTTTAATCCATCACCGTTCTTTAGCCCACTCTGCCACCCCAGTTCAGACATGGCTATATGCAAATCAGTCTGACCCTGTGCATCATGGGAACAGTCCAGCCCAAACTGCCAAGCCATGTCTTCCCTGGACCGGAAACAAGCTTCCGAGGACCGTTTTCTGGCATTCCAGCCGTCTTCAGCGCGGCTTGCTTGAATCCAGTGGCAGAGTGAGCAAGGGACTCACGTCTGAGCATACCCTGCCACACTTATGGCGGTCAAAAGCGGTACAAAAGTGGGTGGTGATGGACAGAGCATCTGAATCAATCAAACGCTCACAACCAGTCAAAAGATCTGGGTTTAATCCATCACCGTTCTTTAGCCCACTCTGCCACCCCAGTTCAGACATGGCTATATGCAAATCAGTCTGACCCTGTGCCTCATGGGAACAGTCCAGCCCGAACTGCCAAGCCATGTCTTCCCTGGACCGGAAACAAGCTTCAGAGGACCGGTTTCTGGCATTCCAGCCATCTTCAGCCCGGCTTGCTTGAATCCAGTGGCAAAGTGAGCAAGGAACTCCCGTCTGAGCATACCCTGCCACACTTATGGCGGCCAAAAGCGGTACAAAAGGGGGTGGTGATGGACGGAGCATCTAAATCAATCAAACACTCACACCCAGTCAAAAGATCTGGGTTTAATCCACCACCCCCTTTTGTACCACCGTACACTAGTGACACACATCCAAGAAGCTGGAACCCAGGAGTAGGCCCTAGACTGGACTACGTCCTTCCTCACCGGCAGAACCCAGAGAGTCCGCCTCCCACCTTTTCTATCTGAAGCCACCAACATCATCTGCGCCGTTCCCCAGGGCTCCTCCCTCAGCCCGACCCTGTTCAACATCTACATTGCCCCCTTCGCACAAGTGGCCCGCCAGCACGACCTGAACATCATCTCCTATGCCGACGATACCCAGCTCATCCTCTCCCTCACCAAAGACCCGCACACCGCCAAGACCAACCTCCACGAGGGAATGAAGGCCGTAGCTGAATGGATGAGGAGCAGCCGTCTAAAATTGAACTCAGGCAAGACGGAGGTCCTCATCCTTGGCCCTACCCCCTCTGCCTGGGACGAATCCTGGTAGACGACCGCACTCTGAACAGCACCAACACCCACGGACCACGCACGCAACCTAGGATTCATCCTCGACTCCTCCCTCTCCATGGCAAAGCAGGTCAACGCCGTCTCCCCCTCCTGCTACAACACCCTCCTCCTACTCCGCAGGATCTACAAGTGGATCCCGACGGAAAATAGAAGAATGGTGACCCGAGCCCTCGTCAGCAGCAGGCTAGACTACGGCAACACACTCTACGCAGGGATCCCGGCCAAACAGCTACGTCGTCTGCAACGCATCCAAAACGCCTCCCCCCGACTGATCCTCCACATCACTCGCTGCAGCCACATCACCCCCCACCTGAGAAACCTACACTGGCTCCCCGTCAACAAGAGGATAACATTCAAGCTCCTCATCCAGTCACACAAAGCACACCACAAAACCGGACCGGCCTACCTGAAATGCAGACTCAGCTCCTACACCCCCACCCGCCAACTCCGCTCCACCAGCCTCGCTCTCGCCACTGTCCCCCGCATCCAACGAGCGACATCCGGTGGCAGGTCCTTCCCCTTCTTCGCCGCAAAGACCTGGAACACCCTCCCCACCCACCTACGACTGACCCAAGACCTGCTCACCTTCAGAAAACTCCTCAAGACCTGGCTCTTCGCGCTTGAGACCCTCACGGGTAAGTAGCACGCTTTACAAATTGTCTGATTGATATTGATTGGTACTGAAGGCCATTCACTTACCACTATGAGGGTGGTACTTCCATAAGGTAAGGTATGACCACCTAGAAAGACACTACAAAAGGTCGTAAAATGGCCTTTGGGAGTGTTCAAGGAGGCAAAATTATATTTTGCCTAGAGCATTACAAATTCTTCTACAATTCCTGCTTAGGTGATTCTTTTATAACTATATGTTAGCATGTATGTTTGTAAATATGATATTTGTACAGAGCAAACCAAGCCGAAAAAGCAGCAGTGTGCTTTACAGGATCAAAGGCAAGCATAATGTCAAATAGTGATAGGAGAGGTAGTTGGCTATTAGATTGTTACAGCATTGTGATATAGTGTTCTGTAAAGTGGTGTGTCTTCAATTCTATCCTAAATTGGAGCAGGGTTGGGGCAGTCCTTATGGATTCAGAGATGTTGTTCCATATTCTGGGTGCATAGATGGAAAAAGCCTACTGCATTGTTTTTTCTTCGTACCCTTCTTACTTGCCAGTTTGATTGTGGCCTGGCTTTGGGTGTGCTGAGTGCCACAAGAGATGGTAAGCTATTATAGATTGTGTACTGTTATGATGGCTTTGTAGATGATGCAGCTAGTTTTGAAGATGTGGGGGCTGGCAAAGCGAGTCAACATAATTCCATCAGGATAGGGGTGATGTCATCATATTTCATCTGACCCTAAATAACACGTACTCCAGGGTATAAGTTTAACTCTAATGGGGCTAATGTGGGGTTTGGGGGCCATAAAACAGGGCATCACTGCCATCCAGATGTGAGAGTACAAACGTTTGAACAGCAGTTCTGCTGTTGCTTTCTGAAAGAAACTGTTTCATTTTCTTTAGAAAAGAGAGGTGGTACCAAGCTGTCTTTGTTGTTTCGCAATGTGTTACTTGAGGTAAGATCGGTGGCCAAGGTTAATCCAAGTGACCTAGCTTTTGGTGAAAGTTGAAGTTCGAAGCTGTTAACCCCTTCGCTGCAGGTGTAATTCCTCCACGCTGCGGGAGGGTGGGTGAGGGGTGAGCACGGTGCCACTGTGCTTGTGACGAGACCAGCTCATCATGAGTCATGGTGGAGCTGTGCTCATGATGAGCTGGTCTCGTCACCAACCCGTCCACTGATTAATTTAGCCGCACAGGCGGGGAATTAATCGCACGTGGGCGGCGCAAAGCGGTTATGACGAGACCAGCTCGTCATGAGCACAGCTCCACCGTGGCTCATGACGAGCTGGTCTCGTCACGAGCACCGAAGGTGTTAAGGTTCATGTCACTGAGCCAGGTTTGTACTATTTCTTGATGTTGTTCTTGGCAAATACAAGGAATTCTGTATAGATTGGCACTGGACACCCAGGTCTGGATGAGGTGCAGGCAGTATTTGAGGCGTTGGATGTCTAAAGTAGGGGAGACTTTCACAGAGAGTTGGGTGTCATCAGTATATTGGTGAATCTTGATACTGTAATCTGTGAGTAGAGCACACAGAGGCACCATGTATAGGTTGAAGATGGCAGGAGACAGTATGGAACTCAGGGGGGGGGGGGGCACCAGAGGTGATAGGGATCTTTTGAAACTTTGATGTGCCCATCTGAACAAACTGAAGTATTAGATTAATTCATGATTGCCTTTTTCATTTTCAGAACTGAATGTGAATCACCTGGGTTTTATTCAATTTGTTTGGGAACATGTGCTGTAAAATGCAGTATTTAGTCCAATTCTTTTCAACATAATCTGGAGTGGGGCATACTCACCTAGGAGAGTTTTAGTCTTTCCCAACTTGCACTTCAGCTACTTGCTGCCAAGCCAGGTCTTTATTGCGCAACAATGTGAAAAGATCACCAGCTGACATGGATCATGACAGCCTCTGAAACCTTCAACTCACTGCGTACACAGTAACCTGTTGTCTCCTTTGCTTGGTACTGAAGGTATATATACCTATTTTTAGTGAGTTGTGGGGTAGGCACATGTTATAAATTCTTACTACAAATACTCACTTTTTAGGTCTCGCCTATTATATCCCGCAGGGATAAATAGGCGAGATTATTGTAAGGGGGAAAGAAAAGTCTACCTAGCCTGCGGATCGGGTACAGTTCATGTGAGCTATGCGCATGCACAGAGCCAGCCACTTCACACACCACCATTTGTCTGTGCCTCCGCATCAGACTTCAAAGGCTGCCGCTCCCCCGCGTGCACATTGCACTCCACCATTTGTCTGAGCCTTGGCATCAGACTTCAAAGGAATGCGCTCCCGCTCCCCTGCCCCCCCCCCACCACAGCAATGCCGAGAGCTTGGTTTTTTTGCATCCATTTCGCGGGGAAGCCGTGTTCTGTTCCGCGTTCTCTGCACGTTTCTCTTTTTTTTCTGAACGAAAGTGAAAGCCTACCATGCTTGTTTACAGTAGCCTTGCTCCTCAAATGCTGTTGCTGTGTTGCCATCTCTCTATTGACACTCAGCTTGAAAACACTCGACTTACTAGCTGCAATGCTACATCTGCTATGCTTTGCCTCTAGACATGTTGATTCCTCGCAGACTGTGCTGACACTGACACTCCTGATTCTGAAACTGACCAACGCAGTCTCTTCTCTCTACCTTATGATGTCAGACCTACCAACATTTACTTCGGACCCTCACACACCCTCACCCTCACAACCCTCTCACCCTCACTAACTCCCTCACCCCCTCACACACCTCATCCTCACACTCCCTCACCCTCACAACCCCTCACCTACACCCCCTCACACCCTTTCACCCTCGCATACCCTCTCAACCTCACCCTCACACACCCTCTCACCCTCACACACCCTCACTCACCCTCACACCCTCACACTCTCTCACACCCTCACCCTCACCCCCTCACACCCCCACACCCTCACCCTCCCTCACCCCCTCACACACCTCCTCACCCACACACCCCCTCACTCCCACATCCCATCACCCTCACACACCCTCATCCTCACCCTCACCCTCACACACAATCTCACTCACCTTCTCACCTTCACACACCCTGTCACCCTCACACACCCTCTCACCCTCACACACCCTCTCACCCTCACACCCCCTCACCCTCACATCCCCTCACCCTCACATCCCCTCAACCTGCCTCATACCCTCACCCTCAAACCCTCTCACCCTCACACCCCCTCACCCTCACTTACCCCCTCACCCACCCTCATCCATCCTCTCACCCTCACACACCCTTTCAGCCTCAGACACCCTCTCACCCTCACACCCCCTCTCACCCACCCTCACCCACCCTCACCCTCACACCTCCTCACCCTCACACACCCTCACACCCCCTCACCCTCACACCCCCTCACCTCTACACCCTCACATACCCACTCACCCTCACACCCCCTGACCCTCACACCCCCTCAACCTAACACCACCTCACACCCCCACACACCCCCTCACCCACCCTCACCTACCCTCTCACCCTCACCCACCCTCTCACCCTCACACACCCTTTAACCCTCTCACACCCCTTCACATCCCCCCACCCTCACACAACTCCTCACCCTCACACACCCTCACTCTCACACCCCTTTACCCTCACACCCCCTCATCCTCACCCTCACACACCCTCACCCTCACACACCTCCTCACCCTCACACCCCCTCACTCTCACACCCCTTTACCCTCACACCCCCTCATCCTCACCCTCACATACCCTCACCCTCACACACCCTCACCCTCACACACCCTCTCACCCTCACACCCCCTCACCCTCACATACCCTCACCCTCACACCCCCTCACCCTCACACCCCCTCACCCTCACACCCTCACTCACCCTCTCACCCACCCTCACCCACCCTCTCACCCTCACACACCCTTTCACCCTCACACACCCTCTCACCGTCACCCTCACACCCCCTCCCACCCACCCTCACACCCCCTCACACCCCCTCACCTTCACACCCCCTCACCCTCACTCACCCTCTCACCCACCCTCCCACCCTCACACACCCTTTCATCCTCACACACCCTCTCACCCTCATACACCCTCTCACCCACCCTCACCCTCACACCCTCACAAACCCTCACCCTAACCACCCTCACTCACACCCCCTCACCCTCACACCCCCTCACCCTAACACCCTCTCACCCTCACACACCCCCACCCTCACACACCCTCACCCTCACATCCCCTCACCCTCACATCCCCTCACACCCTCACACACCCTAACCCTCACACCCCTCACCCTCACTTACCCTCTCACCCACCCTCACCCATCCTCTCACCCTCACACACCCTTTCACCCTCACACACCCTCACACCCACTCTCACCCACCCTCACCCACCCTGAGCCTCACACACCCTCACTCTCACACCCCTTTACCCTCACACACCCTCATCCTCACCCTCTCACACCTCCTCACCCTCACACCCCCTCACTCTCACACCCCTTTACCCTCACACCCCCTCATCCTCACCCTCACATACCCTCACCTTCACACACCCTCTCACCCTCACACCCCCTCACCCTCACTTCCCCTCACCCTCACATCCCCTCACCCTCACACCCCCTCACCCTCACACCCTCACTCACTCTCTCACCCACCCTCACCCACCCTCTCACCCTCACACACCCTTTCACCCTCACACACCCTCTCACCGTCACCCTCACACCCCCCTCACCCACCCTCACACCCCCTCACCTTCACACCCCCTCACCCTCACTCACCCTCTCACCCACCCTCACCCACCCTCTCACCCACTCTCTCACCCTCACACACCCTTTCATCCTCACACACCCTCTCACCCTCACCCTCACACACCCTCTCACCCACCCTCACCCTCACACACCCTCACTCACACCCCCTCACCCTCACCCCCCTCACTCTCACACCCTCACACACCCTCACCCTCACATCCCCTCACCCTCCCTCACACCCCCTAACCCTCATACCCCCTCACCCTCACTTACCCTCTCACCCACCCTCACCCACCCTCTCACCCACCCTCTCACCCTCACACACCCTTTCACCCTCACATACCCTCTCACCGTCACCCTCACAGACCCTCTCACCCACCTTCACCCTCACACCCTCACACACCCTCACCCTCACACACCCTCACTCACATACCAACACCCTCACACCGCCTCACCCTCACTCACCCTCACACACACTCACACACCCTCACCAGCATAGCATAACAAAACATAGCATAGCAAAAAAACAAAGCATAGGATAGCAAAACAAAACATAGCCTAAAACAAATAAAACATAGCATAGCAAAACACAACAAAGCATAGCATAGCATAACAAAACACAACAAAACATAGCATAGCATAGCATAACAAAACATAACATAAAAACAAAGAATAACATAACTAAGCATAGCAAAACAAAACATAGCATAGTAGAACACAACATAGCATAGCATATCAAAACACAAAGCATAGCATAACAAAACATAGCATAACAAAACATAGCAAAACACAACAAAACATAGCATAGCATAACAAAGCACAACAAAACATAGCATAAATAACAAAACACAACACAACAAAGCATAGCATAACAAAACATAGCTTAACAAAACAGCATAGCAAAACAAAGCATAGCATAATAAAACACAACAAAACATAGCATAGCATAACTTAGCATAGCATAGCAAAACACAACAAACCATAGCCTAGCATAACAAAACACTACAAAACATAGCATAGCATAACAAAACAAAGCATAGGATAGCAAAACTAAACATAGCATAGCATAACAAAACAAAGCATAGATAGAAAAACAAAACATAGCATAGCATAACAAAACATAGCATAACATAACAAAACATAGCATAACAAAACACAACACATAGCATAACAAAACCTAGCAAAACACAACAAAACATAGCATAGCTGAACAAAACATAGCATAGCATAACAAAACATAGCATACCAAACACAACAAAACATAGCATAGCATAGCTTATTAAACATAATAAAACACAACAAAACATAGCATAGCATAACAAAACATAGCATAGCATAACAAAACATAGCATAGCATAACAAAGCATAGCATGGCACAACATAGCATAACATAGCAAAACATAGCATAGCATAACAAAACAAAACATAGGATAGCAAAACAAAACATAGCATAGCATACAGCATCACTCCGCACCAACACAGCATCACTCAGGGGCACCACAACATCACTATGTGCTACCACAGCATCACTGAAAGCCACAGCATCACTCGTTCACCATCACAACATCACTCAGCGCCACCACAGCATCAATCTGTGCAACCATTCAACAACACCTGGTTCAAATATGTTCTCTCAATTTTTCAAGCTTTATTACAAATGTAACAAAAAGATGGTAATATTTCACTTCTGTTCTTGGATTTTCGCCACAATAAAATACACTGAACATAATCTTCACAAAAGTTATTTACAAAACTTTAAGCTATTGCCATTATAAATCACAATCACTTTTTTACAGTATTAATTATTGGAAAAAAATTAAAAGCCATTGTTATTTGTAATATCAATACATGTAAGTCACGTAAATACAACACATATTGCATTACAAATGCTATAGGTGTTACATTTGCGAAAGTTATAACTATTGGCATTGTAAATGACAAAGCTATTAATTTAGCTATTTTCAAAAACAAAACATAAATATAAAATGTGTCATTTACAATACCAATAGCTCAAACTTTCCTCATACGAGACCTATTGCATTGCAAATGCTTGTTTGGTTTGGAATGATGTCTATCTTGGGATGAAAAAAGTAAATTGTAAAGTGATACTATCTGTGTTTTGATGTTAATCCATTTTTTTCAGGCATTTACAACATGTTGTAAATTTGGAACAGACCTTGACTAGTGAAAATCAACTGATGGTTTGTTGCTGGGCTTTGATGCAGCACCGGAATGGTTGGTTCATGCATATTTTAAATAAAGTAATTAGTGAAGTCATATCCGTTCTGAGATTTTCATTAGATATTGATGACAACTGAGCGTTTACCTGCAAAGGTAAGAATGTGCAATGTAAATACAATTAAGTTAATCTGTGTTCCGACAGAAGAGAGGGGAATAATTTTCTTTCTTGCACTAGGTCCAATGACACCTTGCTGCGTCTCTGCATGTGTTTATATCATAACACCCTTCCGCAGAATCTTGGGTACAGGCTGGTGGTCACAGCCATACATCTCAGGCCTCTAAACATTGCAGAGAGGCCATTCTCAGAAACTCGCAGGGCTCCTACCTCCTGAAAGATTTTTTTTCCTTGCACCTTCCTAACACATGTTTACTTTTAGAATGTACACACCCCTACCAATAATACTCTGGTTTTAGGTCGAGCCTATGCAGCGCATGCACTGTCTCTTGAGACATGTTGTAAACTACTCTGTGGGCTTACATTCTTCCCATGTATTTTCATTCCTCTTTTTGATTGTCCTTCAAAAAGGCTTCCTGGTTACAGGTCAATCCTTCTTCTTTGCCCCACCTTGTTGGCATTTGTATTCTCCCACGGAGCTGTGCCTAACTTCCCGTCCTATTATGCATTTGTGTTTGTGTATTTGTTTTCTGTGACTCTTCTTTTTCTTCCAGGTGCTCCTCTGAGTTGCGGTATGTTGTGTGTTCCCCAGCGCGGCATTGTCTCTATCCAGAGTTTGTTTATTTTATTTTAAAATGTGCTGCAAACACAAACGCTTTATTGTGCTTAAGATAAATACATAAAAGCTAAGCACAATGCATTCTAATGACGCACACGCTTTTTTATTATTAATAGAAAACAAATATTTCGAAAAATCTTCAGGAAGAGCGAGAGAACTTTAAAAAAAGAAACAAATAGGTTTCTAAAGCGGGCACATGTTTTCCGAAGTGTTTTAACAAAGCTTTGTTTTCTAGTAATAATGTAGAGTGTGTGTGTTTAAAATGTTTTTAATGAATTTAATTGTTGAAATAAGCATTGTGTTTGACTTTTCCTTTCTGTATCCATACGAAAGAAAGCTTTTCAAAATGCTTCGAAAACACACCCTTGTCATTAAAGGCTTCGTTCTCCTTTAGCCTCTGTAATTTCCACCTGGCCATGGCTTGGTGAGTCTGCTCTTCTTGGCTATTCTTTGCAGTGTGCCTTTTACCTCCAAGCCAGTCGAGCCCCCGTACACTGCTCTTTCTATTCATCATCACTTGAGGTCGGGAGGATGAAAGTTTAAGCTCTTCTAAGGCTTGGTGCCAACGACGCTTCTTCAGGGTGGAAGCAAAAATGATATGCTGCACATCCCTGGTGCCCAAAACCGCTGCAGGCTAAACTGCCTAATTTTCAAGCCACACCGCATAGTGCAGAGAATACACATGTATTCAATGTATTCCTTTCTTAATATAGCACAGTATACCCAAGTGCAGCTCCAGCAGGGTGACCAGGCGCCCCGGATTTTTGCCAATTCAGAATGGGACGTTGGTAATTTAATAATGCATTTTCATATATAACACTTCATGCCCGCTTATGCATTTCTTAAGTGCTGTAATTAACAGGCGATACTATTGCCCAATTTATTGGTACTCAGTTTACCAACCACGAAGGACAGACTGCTCAGTTGGCCCTTTTCAGCATGCGGACTTGTGGCTCCAAATCAATAGACGCCAGCATCAAATATCTTGTTACATTTCAAACTGGCAGTGGAGCAGCAAACTGTCTAACATGGAAGCCTTAACAAAACAAGTATTGGTTTTTGAGCTGTGATTTAATGGGTGTTGGGAGTGGGGTAGAAGTGGTGGCAGGGTGCAGCCTCTAGACCACAAATCACTTTGTTGTTTCCATTGCAAGGTAAGATCTGGACAGTTGCTTGCATTTACTTATGTTGGTTCACAGTCGAACAGAGCACAGCTGCTGACTGTAATGTTCCAATTCCATGTAAAATGCTTCACACTTCATGCTGCCGTCCAATGTGACTATCCTAAAAATCCAACATGGATAATGGATTCAGTTAAGTTGGATGTACGACAAATACTCCAGCCATAGACAAGCCATGTCCATCCTCCATCTGTACTCTACCTTTAAACACACTTCAGTATCTTACTCACGTCGACCTAATAAATACAATCAAACTACTCCTTGGCAATCAGAATCCATAGTTTAGACGAGGATAACACTCCAGCATCACCACTATTGGGCAGGACGGCATGTGTGCATACTGCTCGTGCTAGGAAAATGTTACATGGCCCATGAGCCTCAAAAACTTAGTGAACAAGCATTTAAAATGCAATGGTCTAGGCAGCATTAAAGGTAGAGCTATTGGCATTGCTCATGATTTTTTTTACATCATAAATAAATGGCATTGTCATTTACATTGCCAATAGCTTCATCGCTTGCTTTTGCGAGACCTATTGCATTAGCACCCACACACAGAGTAAGTAGTAGAGTGAGAAGTTGATAGTGAGTAGGAGAGAGTTATTAGTAAAGAGTATTAGAGAGCGCATAAGAGCTGTGTGAATAATAACAGCTGTGAGCCCGTGCCTGAGGTGCATCATCAGAGCTGTGTGAATAATAACTGCGTCAGCCCTGTGCCTGAAGTGCATCATCAGAGCTGTGTGAATAATAACTGGGTATACCATTACTCATCACATTTGAATATGTCAAGAATCGAACCACTCAGCACAGCTTCCCGTCACAGCCACCCGTCTTAACCACTGCACAATAGGCATCATATCCTGTCAAATGTAAAACCTCACTTGGGAATATCTCTGAAAATCCATAAAACACCAACACAACTGGCACTTATTGTCTTACAAATTAACTACTGCTCTCCGGTGTGAACCTCAACTGCTTCTCTCCAATGCCACCCCCTGCACCAAATCTCTTGGCTTCAGAATGAACTACAATCTTTCTTTCAAAGACCAGATGAAATGAACATCTCTCAATGGTGCTGAGCCTCTTCCCCCAGAACCATTGCATTCCTGCCACTGGAGGACTTCCATCCACCATCCAAGCTTTTACTCCATCCCACAGTGGCATGGGCAACGCGTTGCACTACTATCACTTTTACACATAGCACACTCTCCCCTGAAAGCCCCTGAATGATCGATCAAAGGTAATGTGTGTTCATTAGCCTCCTTTAAAGCATGATTATTGGCTCCTTCCTACCATCTCACTTCACACTCAAGTTTAACTATGTAACTTACAGATTACATCACAGGTTACGTCACAGGTAAGCATCATCCGATCTACGGTGGTCTCCACACTACGCGTTGCACATCCCAACAATGAGATACGTTTGCATTGAACAAGTCAACTATGGGGGGCTGTTAAAAGAGGCCCTGGTTGGACCCCAATGAGCAGTGAAAAGGAAATGTTTGTGCAACCCCTTTTTGACCAGGAGATTCTACCAGATAACTTCCAGCACTACAGAAAGTGCTCCACTACTTTCTGGAGTCCACACTAATTAAATACCACCAAGAAATTAAAAAAATTACATAAACTGGTCATCTTTTTACATTTCTCTGGATTAGTTTTAAAAAGACCATCTGGGTCATTAATTGTATAATTTTCTTTTTTAACCCATAACTAAAAAAAATAATTCCTCTGGGTGTGAGACTTTCTGATACTGGAATCCAAGACTCTATCGAGTCCAATGAGATGATGCTGTTAGGGTTTGGACTGTCCGGTTAGAAGTACAGTAAGCTATAAGTGAAAAGACAGCTGTAAAACAGGGAACTGGTGTGTCAATAATTCAGCCAAGGCATGTAAAGGTCAGGAGGTCAACATTTTAAAGAGGCCATTTTGGCTAGAACTGTTTTCCAGAGCCTGCAGGTAGGCTCAAAGAGGGTTACAATCACCTTTGACATATGGTGTGAACTGGAAGGTCAAAAATGTGAATACCAGCTTGTAAACTCAGCTCCCCATAGGTCAGTTCGAGAAATAGAGTATCACCTAATTTAACTATTTACAGCACTTGAAGATGGCAGAAGAGCGAAAAGAAACTACTTTAAAAATGTCTCAGATATATTATTTGTGGAAATCTTTTTGAAAACAATAATTACAATCTACCAGTAATACAAACTCATGGGTGCAAGTTAGAATAGATGTTTCCACCTGTTGACCACGACTGGCCCGTTTCCTTTTTTGTGTGTAGCAAGAGGTCAGGCAGCTGCCGTTTGCAAGGCTAGTGAATGCCCCACACTGGCCACAGCAGGAAGCCCAGTCAGTACTGGTGGCATGGGCAGAGAACGGGCCCAGTGCTGTTTAATGTGAAAGCCCACCACATGGCAGTCTGTAGGAAGAACGCCTACTCCCATAATGTTCCTGCAATAACTAAAAAATACCATGCCAGTGACGAGAAATGTGCTCCAATAACACATTATAGAAATAATAAATACACATGTATTACTGCAGAGCACACGTAAAACCGCATGATATTAGTTTAGTAGAGCGACATTGAAATGCCCGGTTACTGCCTCCTAGCCTTCATGTTCCAATCATTTTAGACTGGAAGCACACGTTTGCTAAAGTCAAGACGACGCATGTATATGCAGACTTATAGGATGTGCATGCAGGGGTGAGACTGCGTGGGCACTGCAGGTGGCACAGGTACAGCTATAAGGCTGACACCTTTAGGAGCGCAACTGACCCCTGCAGGAACCAAGTGCACAAAAAAACTTACATGAAAGAAAAAACTGCTCCAGCACTCATGCTAATACCACATTAGCCAGCTTGAAGTAAAGCAGAGCATGCACCATGAAAGCTCCCTGGGGTTGACTGACACTGCAAAATGGAACTTGTGTACAAGTAGACTGACAGTTGTGAGAAGTGCAAAAAAGAGGGGGTCAATAAAGCAGAGTGCCGAAAATTAGAAGGTAAAGCAACTATCAAAAACACTGTCAAAATCAGTCATTTCAAAGAACAGCAATGTTAAAAAAAAAGAAAAATAAATCAACCACACACTTGCCTGTGGATGCAACATGGGTTTCAAAAAGTCGCAACAGGAAAAAGAAACCTCAGAACAAAAATCAAATCATGACCTACATGTATCTACAAATAAAACAGGAATACTTCGCTAATATTCTTAGATTTTCCGTGCTAATTTACTGAAGTCCACGATGCCTCATTTAATAAAGTTTGGGTCACGTGCTGTGGCTGTCCTATTTTCAAACAACTAATTTAAACGAATGCATAATCGGTAAAATGTTTTACGGTATCCCTTTTTAGTGAGGTTCATAAAATCTTGGTGCACATTTGGAAATGTAAACATTCGCATAACTCGAAGCTTGTTAGAGTTAAGCTGTCATGTGCTTATCTAGGTTCCTGATCGATACTGTGACCTTATGCCCCTATTCGGCTATAAAGCCCTTTATTCCCTATATTGGCATAACCGTTCAAGTGCGATTTTCTGAAAAGTCATCTCTGGCCTCACACGAGCAGAGCCACAGAGCCACATTCCAGCATGACTCTCTGCTACTTCCTTTGCGACCAATTAGTGCAATGACAGAGCAGCAGTCACTATCTGATATTCCTAGATAACACTCCGAGTTCTTCAACAAGATAAAAACTTAGCAAACCTGGAAATCCCCGCTTGCTATGTTTTGATTAGTAATGGAACTCTAATGAGCAACTGAAACTATCACTTCCTAGTGACATCTTTAATTGACGTCTTATGTCCAGCAAACTTGCGTCAAACCCGGCACCTGTCAGGTATAAATATTACCAACGTTGCCTTAAGCAATGAGCGTTGCCTGTTGCTGATGCCAGCTGCCTGCATGACCCGTGTTGGTAAAAACTAGCACTCTGTCGCTGCAGCCTGCTATCCTGTGGTGGTGAAGCTACTGATTACCATTATCGCCGCTACAGCGCGAACTATGGTCCAGTACGCCTGAGGAGCCGTGCAGCCGTCCTCTGCGAAGACATCCAGCCCAGCTGCCCGCGGACGCTGTCACCCCTCCTTCCTCGACGCGCTGAGAGAAGCCGCTGCATTTCTCGTGCAGAGAAATCCAGTCCCGGCGCTTCCGGTTTACCCTCGCAGGTGACTGGGATATCGAGAGAGACCCCTGAAGGAGATACCAATCCTCCATCATTCTATTCAGAGGTATGGTGTTGACTAAACCCTTAGAAGAGAATTCTTGAAACAAACCTTGGCAAAACCAACTTAACTTAAGCTACTTACTTACTCCCCCTTCTCACGTGTTAGGCCTAGGTCAGGCACACCGGGGTAGGCTTAGTTAGAAGCACCAGTTGAGTATGTTAGCCTAATGTATATATGACTGTATATATGTTTTATTACTTTTAAACCATTGTATGGCTAAGAAACCATATCAATGCTTTTACAGTTCTATTTCGCAATTCTTATCTTACTGTACGTACTTTTTATAATAACAGTTATTGCAATTGTGGCAATACATTTCTCTTGTATGAGAAGAAAGACTGTTCAATAAATGTTACCCTTTATTGATAAACGCCCGTCTCTCTATTCTCTACATCTTGTGAAAGTAAACTGCACTAGACTGACTGAGTGAAATCTATGTCTATTGTTTCACACGACCCTAGAGATCGACTCTTGATCTGAGGAGCAAAGTTGTCATGTTGCACGGTTGTTGGAAAACTGAATCCCTTCTTGTCTGTGCCAGGGAAGCTCATCACTTCCTATGCAGAGAAGAAAGTTTCCAGTGACCTCTGAGCTAGTTGGTAACACAACCCAATTAAGTTTAGCATAGTCAGTGGAGGCCTGGAATAGCCAGTTCCACGTCGATACTACTGTTTATGTTATTCCAATGCGCAGGGCCTAGTGGGAAACTAGGAACTACACTACATGGCGCCCTAACGTTTGGTAAGGCGATAAACTAACGTAAGACTTGTAGAGTAACTCAGTCATGCATATTTCACACCCCTTTCTCCCGTAAATACTCCAATAGACGTCTGGAGTGGGTGAAAGGTTAAAATCCGCCCGACCTTAGTAGGAAGAGATTCCTATGTAAAGCTCCGGTTTATTCAACGTTGAAGGATACAGTGTTCCAAAATATTGTGCATCTAATCTTTGTCTCCTTGGAGACCTACTCTGCAAAAACTGCATTTTTACAATGCCAGAAAACGGAACCTCTGGGGCCGCAGTAGATGCGACTCAGCAAGGTCCCGAACAAGCAGACCCGGATGCTATTATCATCCCGGTCCAGTTAAGAAGATCTATAACTTTAAAACTTATAGAGAATGGACTGACACCTCAAGGTGGTACAGTAATTTTCGTGATAGAGGCTCACGAGTATCGGCAGACAGAGGTATTCTATTCATGGATAAACTTTCCAGCGGTAAACGCTATAACACAAGAGTTTCACTATTACAAAATAGAGGAACCTCCGGGAGAGTACGCTCCTTTCGAGGAGATTGAAATCCCACTTAAATTTCAAGAGCACCTGCTCTGGTTTAATGGCGCCCTAAAACATAATGATCACATAACCAGGCTCGGTCCATTAGGTAGACCAGGAGCCACGTGGCCGGTTCTAGCCAGCTACACACCACATCCTGACATTGCAAGAATGTCTAAAGAAGAGCTGTTAGCACAGCTAAACACATTAATAAAAATACATAGGCAATTAGTCCAATATGTAATACGGACTGCAACAGTCCAGCCAGCTGTTAATTCACACCAGCTGACCCCTCATCAGGGGAACACAAATAAAATTACACCACAGAACATACAGTCATGTCTTGGTAAAACACCCGTAAAACGGGAACAAATTCCTTTCTGGTTAGCCCAGAAAATCACTCAAATAGAGGCAGTATTTCCTGATACTACCCCTATTGAGAAACACAGAATCTTGACCATCTGCCTTCCTATGGGAATCGCACCACACGTGGAGGACTGCGACACTTGGGGTACAGTCTTTGCTTCCATTTACACAAAAACACACGGTGTTCCGTCTATGGCGGTAATACCAGACGTGCTAAAACAGATTCAAAATGAATTCGGTCCAGAGCCCGCTTTAAATCTAGGTATGAAATTACTGAAAGACTTCAAGCAGGTCACGGCTATATTATTAGCCAACGTAAAGGGAGAAGCAGCATCTGTGGCGATCCGCCAGAAGTTGAAGGAAACAGATATAAAAGATCCTGTTGAGCTTGCAAAAATCATAGAAAAATGCTATGAAGAATTAGGTAGAGACAGCTTGGGTGGAAAACCAGTTAAACCTCAACTGCTCGAAAATCCTGAAAAATTATTTATTAAAAATAATTTAAATACTCCTAAAAAGAGCTGGGATGGAAATAAACAATCCACTCCCAAGGAAAAAGTTTTCCAGTCCAGAGGAAGGTCTCCTCGACGGAGGGAAAGAACTCCGACTCGAGAACGCCAGTCTCCCCAACGGGAGCCCTCTGAGAAAAGATATAACCTTAGAAATAGGGATAATATAAAAAAAACCTGATAGATATCAAAGTATTGATACACGTCCCTCTCGATCTTCTCCACAGAATTCGGAAAGAAGAGGACGGTCAGACCCAGGAGAGCACACCAAGTCCAAAGACAAGGAACCTGCTCAAAATAAGAAATCTCAATTTCAGAAAAAGAAGGTAGCCAGTATTAGAGTAATCAACCATGCCGAGAATACTGAGGACACAGTTGAAAAACAGGGAGTGGGCATTGACAATGTTGGACAGTGCAGCAGAGATCAGTATAGCGCGCAAGAACTTGATGAGTCATCTGGAGACAGTGGACACGAATGAATACATTCAGGTTGAAACTGCCGACGCCAGACTTAGCGAGCCCCATAAAATATACGAAATAACATTGCATATGGAGGGTGATAAGACTAGGAAAATTAAGGGTCTATTTTGGGATAAGCTCTCAAAGGGCTATGATATTCTGTTAGCTGAAAAAGATTGGCCCCCGGAGTTTGTCAGGGAGTGCCCTCGTGGCGAAGAGGTGATTATGCCTGCCTTCTCGAATCACATTCCGATTCACAAAAAATATACATATGCAAGGAAATGGGCAGTAGCCCAGGCTCCGGCATTGTATAAAAATCATGTAGGATGGGATGAGGATTCACCTCCTCACAAAATCCAATTAAAAAGTGAACCAACTGCCCAACGGCAGTATCCCATAAAGCAAGAAGCTAAAAAACAGGTCAGGGAGATCTTAGATCAACTTGAGTACCAGGGGGTGATTGAAACATGCACCTCTCAAATGAACAATCCTTTGTTTCCTGTCTCCAAGCCAGACAATTCATATCGTCTAGTTTTGGACTACAGACACCTTAATACATGTTGCAAAACTTTTGCAGTACAAAACTCGCATAGTGCAGCCCTAATGAACAACATAGTTAGAAAAAAATACAAAACGACATTAGACATTTCTAATGGTTTCTTTTGTCAAAACATTGCACCAGAAAGCAGATACTTGACCGCTTTCTCCGCATTTGGGTCGCAGAAAAAATTCTGTCGACTCCCACAGGGGTTCAAGAACAGCCCAGGATTATTCTCAGCTAGAGTAACAGAGTTACTACAAATCTATGATGATGAAGCATTATCTTACGTAGATGATATTTATCTCACAGACGACGACTTGGATACTCACTTGAAGAGAGTGAACACCATTATACTTGGGTTCGCAGCAGAGGGTTACAAATTCAACTTTAAAAAGTCCCGAATTGCCCATCTGACAGTACTATTTTTAGGGTACGAATTATCAAGTGAAGGGAAAAGCCTAGCGGACAACTTCTTAGAGAAGTGCGCTGTACTCCAAGCTCCAAAAACGCTGAAGAATTTACAATCCATTCTAGGTTTTCTGAATTTTGGAAGAACTTACATTCTAAATTACGCAGAGAGGGTTAAACCTCTCTACGAACTAATAAAACCTGATTTAAAACAAATCAATTGGACTCAAAAACACACAGAAATTTTGAGATCACTGCAAACAGACATGTTAGCAGAAACAAAATTAGACACACGTGACAACACACGTGATCTTGTAATCCGAGTCATCCCAGGAAGATGCGGATTCACGTACCTAACCTCTAATGAGGGAGAAAAGGTACCAATTTCAATTAAGTCTCACTTGTACACACAAGCAGAAAAAACATTCAGTCGCACAGAAAGAACTGTGAACGCAGTGCAAATCGCACTAGCAAATGAACGAGAACTAGCACACGGCAAACGGATTAATATCCTCACAGCGGAATCCGCCTTCGAAGCGCTATTCAGCCCAGTAAACCTGCCTACAGTGTCACTGGATCCAAAATGGATACAGTGTATAGATTTTCTAGGAGCGGAAGACGTGAAATACTATTTCGCCCCGCAATACGAAGAACTGAATGATTTAGAATATGAAGAAGAATATCCTCTGCCAATCGAAATTCTGCCTCTCCCACAATACGCCTGTATAATCTATACAGATAGCTTTGTACAGCATTTCAACGTAGAGAGCAAATCCTACAATGCAGCATGTGCGATCATTAAAGGTCGTTGGCTGTGCGGTAAATTCAGACCGAAAGTAACAAAAACTGAATCAGTAAAATACTGTTCGGTTCAAAGAACTGAAATCAGATCTTTAAAGATGGCGCTCGAAAATGCAGAACGTGAATTCCCGACACTTATAGTGTGCGATTCTCATTTTTGCGTCAACTCTTATAACAAACTGCAGAGTTGGATCGAAAACGACTACAAAGATGACACAGGTGCCACAATAAAGCATAAAAAGCTCTGGAACGAGGTAGCTCTTTTACACAAAGAACTACAAAAGACTCACGTGATTCACGCACAGAGTCTTCAACGTGATGGCGTTCACGTTGCAGGGAATTCATTGGCTAGTACAGCCAAAGCGGAAGCAACTAAACCGGCTTCCGTAGCCACAAAAAAGCGTACAGATAAGTATATAGACGGGGAAACCATGCTGGCAGTAAAAACGACCGTAAAAGGCGACTGTGCAGCACTACCCGTAAACTATCCACTCAATTATGCATACATAATCGATGCAAACTCCGTTCCTTTTGCTCGAATCCCTGGAGTGGGGGACAGAGTAATTCCAAACAGGAGCAGGAGGGGCTTCCTCCTACTGGAAGCACACATGGGGTTGGGTCTGAAACACCAAACAATCAAAGCCTCTCTGAAAGAATTGCAATCAGAGTACTGGTGGCCAGGGATGAGTATAGATATTCAATGTTTTGCTCAAAATTGTGAAGACTGCAACAGAGATCGCAGTAATGAACAGGCCAGTGTAGTTTCAGGATCCCTTCTAGACAGCATAAGGCGGTCTATCTGCGCAATCAAAGAAGAGAAGTGCGTCCCAGTGTACAACGTTTAAGACTAAATACACTTAAAAAATGAGGCCTCCAGCTCTCGGCTGACGCTAGAACTGTTATAAAAAGATTAGCGAGTCCATATCGGCACATACGCAATTACCACGTTCCATTCTGACCAGGGTCCTGCTTTCAGCTCTCGAGCCTATAGGGAGGCCATGGCCAGCATGGGAATTGGGTTGCGGTATTCTTGTCCGTCGCACCCCGAAGGGAATAGTGTGGTAGAAAGAAAAAACCGGGATATAAAGCAATCTATAACAGCGAAGGTATTAGGTTCAGGCGCTGGGTGGGTCAAACATTTAATAAGTGTCCAGACTAGTCTTAACAACATGCCAAGAAATTCTCTAAAAGGTTTCAGCCCATACGAACTATTGTTCGGAATTAGAATGAACGTTCAGGACCTCGATAGTCAGATGTCAGTGGTACAAAAAGAAACAAAGCAGTTTGAAGTAAAAGACCGTTTGGCTGTTTTACAGGAACTGAATGAAACAAGAAAATCATTAAGCAACATAAAGTTAAAGCAACAGCCAAGTACCACTGACGAGGCACCACCCGCAACAGCCCCAGCAAGGCCTGTCTGGATTCCAAAGATTGGGGATCTAGTCAGAGAAAAGATCGCGGTTAAGAAGGAATTTGGGCCTTCCTACAGAAAAGCAGTACCTGTCTTAGCAGTCACCGGAACAAGATCAGTTGTGCTACCGCCCCTTGCTGGTAAAAAGGAGAACAGAATTGTGTCCATCGATCTGGTAAAACCACAAGCATGTGGCCTATAATCAACAGTAGGCCCAGTGGACTCCCAAGAAACAACAGAATACCCAAACTTGCAACAATCCAAGAGGTTCAAACTGAAAGACTAATCACATTCGATCAGCCTGCAGTGCACAATGAAGGACTATGCAATACAGCCATGGAACTCGTGCCTCTTGAAACAGTTCGTCAAGAAACAACACCAGTCTACAATGATGTGGCATCAGAAAGTGCTACCGAAAGACAGATTGAAAGAATTGACAGAACTGCCTCTGGTTATTTCATCAACTTCGACAACTTCTCTGAAGATTTAAACGACCCCGAAGTGATGCCAGAAACAAAAAAGTATTCTAAAGAAAATACAACAGGACTCCTTCAACAAATCAAAGAACTATATCTGGATTCACCGTTGATTGAGCATTGGATTATCTCAGGGGTATTCATACTCCTACTATGCCTAATTTTAGTTTTAATTTTAGGGAAGTTCATTACAATTGAATGGACACAGCAAGTCAGAACATCAACCTAGTCTTGAAACCACACAGATCATCCCACGTGAAGAAAAGAGAACTGTCAACAGTAAATGTCACAGCAATTCCAATACCTGGTGGGGTAGTATGGGAGAAAACAGACTATGAGATATATGGTCCGGTCGAAATCCTGAAGTATCCTCATCAACTAAAGGTTTCCTTAAGTGACTTTGTGACACCAAGTACATTCTCTGATGATTGGGACTTTAACAGTATTAATGACATGATGTCTGATTTAGTAATGTCAGCTAGATTCACCGATCATGATTATTTACAAGGTTCATCTAGTTATGAGCAGTTATTCTGTTACACCCACTATGGGGATCATTACTTGCATAAATCTGCACAGCCTAGAAATGTTTTTATGTATAATCAATGGGAACATTGTTCTACACCACCTAAAAGCAGTTCTAAAGCATTTTTTGAGAAATTCAAATATTTTTCAGGGTTTAACACCAGTGATGCAGAAACGTTTTATTATAAACTGTTAGATAAAACAGGAATGAAAACAATGCTGACAAATTCAAAATTGATATATTCAGAAGCATTTTATGATAAAATGATGACATTTGGTTTTGATTATTGGAAAAATAATATTGAAACGAAAACAATTTGGGGTACAAAAGATTGGCAGGTGCAAGGCATTGAAGCACTATTTAGAACCTGCATGATACCAGAACAAATGTTGTTTTTAAATGACACTGTACACCAAACATCTTGTCTTGGCCTAGCTAAGAACAAAGACCTTAAAACACCGTCTATACCAAAGCCAATAGCTGAGAATGCAACTGCAGATAATGAGTTAGACGTGTCACACATTTTACATTAATTTGGAGAAATCACTTTCTGTAGTAGACAATGGGTTAATGACTCTGTCTTCCAGAATATATTCTTTGGACAATATTGTATCCTCTGCCTTTGATGTGATAGACAGAGATTTGCTAATGTTACAACATGGCCAGTCTCAATTACGCTCTATTATAGAACTAGGCTGGACGCTGCAAAATCTTCGTTCAGGCTATGTGCCTTGGCGTTTGATAAACACAACGTCATTATTTTCCATTTTTAACCTTACTGATAAACAGATCAGTTTGGCACAGAAAGGAGCAGACTATACAATCTTGAGCATCGAGAAACTCGAGCGATTACCATTGACAATGTCAGAGAGTCCTGTCATTGAATGGATAATACACGGGATTATCACAATTCCGATAACAACTTTCCGATTTCATAAATGCCTTGAGTACATACCTGCTGGCCAGTATGAACAATTGGGTAAGGGATATATTAAATCCGAATGGAAATTACCATACACTCATTCTTGCTATAGTGACAGCGACAAAAATTTATTTCTTAGTGGTGACAATTGTAAACACTCACTAAGCGGTATACTTTTGTGTCAGGGTATTAATTTACACGGAGCATGTGATGGAAATTCAAACAACCTTTCATGCCACCAGCTAGTCACACCTGCAACTCAGATAGAGCCCTTCTTTATGCAACTCGCAAACGGGAGTTACATTCTAAGAACGGATCACAGGTGCTGTGGCCTCGCGCCCGGACTAAGTTATCTAGTAGAAGTAACGTCCATGGTCAAATGCTGTATGCAAGCATTGTTCCCGAGCGGGCCTCCAGACATAGTGACTCCCATCTGGCCTCGTCTGAATCTCTATTCTATACGAATTGATACATTAAGCAAAATGAAATCTGTGCTTTTACAGACAACAGTGCCTATAACGTCATCTAAAGAGACGTATGATCTTCTAGTCGCAAGGACGGCTACTGAGGTCCATGACCTTTTATCAACAAATTGCCCCGTGCATTTCGTACAAATGCTCGACCAACTCCTTAACATGTCTAGTGCAACAAGCATCCCAGGCATATTTAAGACAGTCTTTACGGGACTGCTAACACCCTTCCAGGCAATTTTGGGAATATTTCCTAATTTTGTGCACTCCATCTTTGGTGGTATTCCACTATTTTTGGGACTCATCGCAGGGATTCTATTTTTGACCCTCCTGCTACGTTATGGCAAACCTCGGCTCAGACATAGCTCCCATGGGAATGGAAGAGACAATCCTAGCAATGCGCTACAGGGACAGGATAACTAACGTCCTCGGATTGGCCAGGCTGAGAGATCTAAACATGACCTGGTTCCTTTCATTCAGACCGATATGGCAAAATTGCATTTTACCTGTGCTACGGTGTATGCTTTGCGGCGATGAATGCGTGTTGGACATCTGTCTTTCACTTCCATCAGCAGTACCAATGGACGTCGATACCTTGCTAAGTCCAATAACGGCTCACGCATTGTGTTGTCCCCAGCGGCTACCAATCCTGATGACGGCATTCGTGGAGACTCCTGTACTACAGCCAAGTGGTAACAGTGGAGCGAGTGACAAAAGCAACATCATCCAGGTACAACGTTCTGTGAGCATTGCTGGTCCCGACTATGATGACAGCAATCATTCTCACACCTGCCAAGTTACAGCGCTATCTAATTTGGTTGAACTATCACCTGAATTTGTAGACCAATTCTTTGCGAGCCTGTCTGATACGATGTTCTCACCCACAGAGAAACAATAACTTTTTGAAAAGCTTTCCGACACACAGCGTTCCTATGAACTCTGGATTCGGCCTTCAGTTTTGATCAACAAAAAACTGCCAGGAGCTTTGGTAAACTGATTTTTCTTTGAATTGGACAATTTTTAAATATTGACCTTTTTTCTTCTTTTTGGCACGAACAATTCTTTGCTTAACGTAAAAACTATTCTTAGAGAACAGAAGCTTCACACTTCTATTTCTAAACACATCTAGAGACATAACAACATTACACCAGCCTCTAGCACACATGTTATTACAATGCATTTTTATGTGATGATTTATCTCGCATTTCTTCTGTCAGAGATACTTCATGTGTAAATCTTTTTGCATAATCGTTCATTGATTTTATATGCAATACCTTTTGAATGATTACTATGCTTTAAAACTACGTACAGTACCTAAATTCCATGTATTACAAGTACGCCTATTTCGAATGCATTTATGTATTTTGGGGTGGGCTATGTTACACAATGTTACACATGCATCTAATTGCTTAGTTTTAGTAATTTTGATGGACATGAATTCGTGGAGTGGGTGTCATGTGCTTATCTAGGTTCCTGATCGATACTGTGACCTTATGCCCCTATTCGGCTATAAAGCCCTTTATTCCCTATATTGGCATAACCGTTCAAGTGCGATTTTCTGAAAAGTCATCTCTGGCCTCACACGAGCAGAGCCACAGAGCCACATTCCAGCATGACTCTCTGCTACTTCCTTTGCGACCAATTAGTGCAATGACAGAGCAGCAGTCACTATCTGATATTCCTAGATAACACTCCGAGTTCTTCAACAAGATAAAAACTTAGCAAACCTGGAAATCCCCGCTTGCTATGTTTTGATTAGTAATGGAACTCTAATGAGCAACTGATAACTATCACTTCCTAGTGACATCTTTAATTGACGTCTTATGTCCAGCAAACTTGCGTCAAACCCGGCACCTGTCAGGTATAAATATTACCAACGTTGCCTTAAGCAATGAGCGTTGCCTGTTGCTGATGCCAGCTGCCTGCATGACCCGTGTTGGTAAAAACTAGCACTCTGTCGCTGCAGCCTGCTATCCTGTGGTGGTGAAGCTACTGATTACCATTATCGCCGCTACAGCGCGAACTATGGTCCAGTACGCTTGAGGAGCCGTGCAGCCGTCCTCTGCGAAGACATCCAGCCCAGCTGCCCGCGGACGCTGTCACCCCTCCTTCCTCGACGCGCTGAGAGAAGCCGCTGCATTTCTCGTGCAGAGAAATCCAGTCCCGGCGCTTCCGGTTTACCCTCGCAGGTGACTGGGATATCGAGAGAGACCCCTGAAGGAGATACCAATCCTCCATCATTCTATTCAGAGGTATGGTGTTGACTAAACCCTTAGAAGAGAATTCTTGAAACAAACCTTGGCAAAACCAACTTAACTTAAGCTACTTACTTACTCCCCCTTCTCACGTGTTAGGCCTAGGTCAGGCACACCGGGGTAGGCTTAGTTAGAAGCACCAGTTGAGTATGTTAGCCTAATGTATATATGACTGTATATATGTTTTATTACTTTTAAACCATTGTATGGCTAAGAAACCATATCAATGCTTTTACAGTTCTATTTCGCAATTCTTATCTTACTGTACGTACTTTTTATAATAACAGTTATTGCAATTGTGGCAATACATTTCTCTTGTATGAGAAGAAAGACTGTTCAATAAATGTTACCCTTTATTGATAAACGCCCGTCTCTCTATTCTCTACATCTTGTGAAAGTAAACTGCACTAGACTGACTGAGTGAAATCTATGTCTATTGTTTCACACGACCCTAGAGATCGACTCTTGATCTGAGGAGCAAAGTTGTCATGTTGCACGGTTGTTGGAAAACTGAATCCCTTCTTGTCTGTGCCAGGGAAGCTGATCACTTCCTATGCAGAGAAGAAAGTTTCCAGTGACCTCTGAGCTAGTTGGTAACACAACCCAATTAAGTTTAGCATAGTCAGTGGAGGCCTGGAATAGCCAGTTCCACGTCGATACTACTGTTTATGTTATTCCAATGCGCAGGGCCTAGTGGGAAACTAGGAACTACACTACAAAGCACTGCTGCAAAATCCTTTTATTGCCTTGTTCTCACATGTAAATGAGCGCAAGCCTTTGGAATTCTCCTGGGGACGGCGGCTAACGTGCACCACCAAAGTGAACTTGCTAACAAAGAATATAAATGAAAGGTAAAGTCTGCACCTGCACTTAACAAACCATACAAAAAAGACTAGAAAATAAGGGTAACATGAACTTCCTTCAAAACACACCTTTCTGCAGTCTTGTGTCTCCATTGGCGCACGCACCGGAAGTCAGGCAATGTCGCCTGTGACGGGGGCGGGGCCGCGTCCAGACCGGAAGAGGAGGCAGGCGGACTAAATGCGTATCGCGTCCCGGGGCTCCTGTGAGCAGTGGAGAGCCCCGGGGCCGCCAGCAGGAGGTTACGCAAGTGTTGCGGGGCTCCCTTGACCAAGAGGGAGCCCCGTGAAAGGAGCTGGCAAGAGCCGCAGCGGCGGAGTCCCCCGAGATTGGCCCGGTACGTTAAAAAGGGCTGGGGGGTCTTGGTGAACTTGTGTGTGTGTCTGTGTGCGAGGGGGGGGGCACTCGTGTGTGTGTGCGCGTGTGTATGTGTGGGGGGGTGTCTGTATGTGCGTGGTTGCATGGGCGCTCGTGTGTGTGTGTCTGTGTGAATGCGCGACAGCAGCAGCCCACAGCGAGCTCGTTCGCGTGCGCGTGCATGTTTCAAATCGACTCCAAGGCGATGCGCGAGGCCAGGATTGTCTCCTGGGAAGCACACACGCCGACAATAGGTTCTCGGCGAGAACGCGCTTCCGCGCGCTTAGCCGAGACCTAAAAAAAGGAAAGAAGATCTTTCTCTGGGCTTACGTTCACCTCTGAGTTCAGGATCGTATCAGGGAAAATGAGAGCTTCTGTAATCAAATTGTATGTCACGACAATAAACACTTTACAAGGAAAATCTGAAGAAAACACAGGAAACTATTCTGAGTATTTCAGGGTCGTGCTTCTCCAACTATTCCAGGTAAAAATGTAAGCCCACATAAGAACTCTGTGACAAATCATCAGGCTTTTTAAACTGATAACATCGTCAAATAAGGAATGCCTTGTTCTAAAGTGATATGCAGCCGGACACCCCACTACCAGCAAATCCCGTCCATCAGTTGAGGATCAGGAATGTATTCTCTGCCTTTCCCTGTCACTGTAACCATCTGAAAACGTCTAGGGGCATCAAGTACTCTCTTTTCACAGGGCATCAAGCCTAAAGCACCGGAGCATCAAGTCATTTTCGGGGATCTAAAACCCTATCCTCTGCGGCATCGATCCTAACTGGTTTGAGGAATGAACCCCACCTTCTCAAGTGCAATGAGCCCAGAACCACTTTGACATCGAGCCCACATTTGGAATCAAACCCAGGTTCTCTGGGGCACGAAGCCCACCTCTTCTCCAGAAACACTGGTACTTTCTCCAAGGCATCAAATCCTCTGTGACATCAAACTTGACCCCTTTCTTATATAAAGCCCTCCTTCTTTGGGGCAGCAAGCCCATCTTCTACTAGCCATGAAGCCAGCCTCCTCTGGGCATCAAAAACACATTCTCTACAGTAGGGGCCCAGAGCCTTTTCTGTAATAGGAGCTACTTATGTTTAACTCCTTCGACGCTCATGACAAGCTGAGCTCGTCATGAGCCACGGCGCTCCGGTGCTCATGACGAGCTCAGCTCGTCATGGCCCGTGGAACGCTTAGGTGCGGGGAGAATTCCCCTGCTGTGCTGAACGTTCCACGGGAGTCAATACACCTGTGACGAGCTGAGCTCGTCATGAGCACAGGAGCACTGTAGCTCATGACGAGCATGGGGACGTTGTGCGCGGCCCCCTCTCCCCCAGCACAGCGGGGGAATAACCCCCGCAGCGAGGGGGCTAATGAAACCATCCCGAGCTAGTAATATTATTAGATTTGTAATATTAATGTCCACAAGATTACACTAGTCGTATTCTATGCAAGATTACCGGCAGTGGTCACCTCAGTGCAGGTTTGCCAGCAGTTCAATGCATCAAGCAGTGTTGTACAAAGAAATATAAAAAAGTCTTTGTCAATTTGGAATGCCTTGAAATGGATACTACATCGCAGCCATATCTGCATTTCATCTGGCACTAAGGTAACATTAGTAATAAATCTCCAATGGCACATGGTTTGTCACTTAAATATCAGCTTTAAATATATTATTCTCAAGATAGGATTTAAATATATACACTTTTTCATCTCAGGGGCACACACTTCAATTTCGGTATACATATATTAATTTCAATATAGTAGACTGTACTGAATACTGGAGAGCTACTTACAGGTCGGTGGGGAGCTACCAGTAGCTCACCAGCTACTCATTTGGGAACCGTGCTCTACAGCAACAAACACACCTCCTACAGGCAATCAAGCCCACCTTCTCTGGGACATCAAGCCAACATCTACCCACATCTTCTGGGACATAAGCCCACCTCCTTCGAGTCATCAAGCCCACATATTGTGGAGCACCCTGCCTACTTCCCCAGGGGCATCAAGTCCATATCCTCGTTGGCATCAAGCCTACTCCTCCAGCCGTCAAGTTGACTTCCGCTGATGCACCAAACTCAGCCTCTTGGGACATCTAGCCCTCCTCCTCAGGGGTATCGAACCAGCTTCTTATGGGCCAGATTATTTGCAAACTATTGTGGTGAAATGCCTTCTGGCTCAATTAATGTTTGCATTGACTGTACACAAGCCACAAACCACATTTTCTCTAATGACTAAACATCCTACAATCTAAACAACATCTAATAAATAAACATTACACATTGCAAACTACCCAGCCGCGGTCGGTAGGGGAGTACCTACTGGGGCGGTAATGTGGGGAGTGGAGGGGGTGGGGCAGGGTGGGGGGTAGTAATGTATGGATAATGGAGGTTTGCAGGTAAGTAAACATATAAATAAATCAAACGAGTTTCGTTGCGTGCACTGCATCCCCAAATGCGATGCAGTGCGCGCAACGAAATTCTTTTTTTTAATGTATATGTTTACTTACCTGTAAAACTCTGTAATCTATAGAATACTACCCCCACCATGACCCTCCCACTCCCCACGTCACCGCCCCGGCAGGTACACCCACTACCAACCGCGGCTGCACTACCTCTAATGAATAAACATTTCACAATCCAAACTACCTCTAAAGAATAATCGTCCCACAGTAAACACTACCTTTAATTAATAAACATCCAAAACAAACTACTTCTGATTAATAAACATCTCACAACTCGAACAAACTCTAATAAATGAGCATCCCGTAATCCAAACATCGAATGAATAAACATTCCACAACCAACTCTACCTCTAATCAATAAACATCCAAAAAGAAATTACCTCTGATGCAATCCAAAAAACTCGAATAAATAAACAGCCACAATCCAACCTTCTACTAGATAACATCCCCAATCCGCACTACCTCTAATCAGTAAATATCCAAAACAAACTACCTCTGTTGAATAAATATCTCTCAATCCAAACAAACTCTAATAAATACGCAGCCCCCAATCCAAACCTCAAGCGAATAAACATCCCCAATCTGCACACATCATGCGATACACACTACTTCTAATCAGTAACATTAAGCAATCCAAACTTCCTCTAATGACCCATCCTTAGATCTGACTACATTCACAGCCTTTACAACTTTCCTCTGATGGGCAAACAACCCATAAAGCTTTAGTCTCCCTGCTCCAAAAGTATGTGATAACCCGGCCCCTGCTTGACTCCCAACTTCAAGAGATTGTGGAAAACCAGACGTTGCTACACTTTATCTGCAGTAGCAGGTAAACCCCCAGAAGGACTTGTCCGTGAGCTGTAGAAAGCCAGCTGGTAGGTACTCCAAGAGCTGTGGAAGTCCAGTAGCTGCTCAACTTTAACAGAAGCAGAATGTGAAATTCCAGCCACTGCCTGACGACAATGTCAAGAGCTGTGGAGACCCAGTGCTGCGTAATCGCAGCTCCAAGAGCTTTGGAAGCCCAGCTGCTGCATTACCACAACTTAAAGAGCTGTGGAAACCCAGCTGCTGCATTACCACAACTTAAGGAGCTTTGGAAACCCAGCTGCTGCATTGCCACAACTTAAGGAGCTGTGGAAACCCAGCTGCTGCATTACCACAACTTAAGGAGCTTTGGAAACCCAGCTGCTGCATTACCACAACTTAAGGAGCTGTGGAAACCCAGCTGCTGCATTACCACAACTTAAGGATCTGTGGAGACCCAGTGCTGCATAATCGCAGCTCCAAAAGCTTTGGAAGCCCAGCTGCTGCATTACCTCATCGTCCCTCCCTCGCTTCCCTTACTTACAAAATTGAGGCATCCCTGCCTCACCAGACAACCGTACCAACGTGATTTGTCACGTGGGGACTATATATAGCCCCCAGCCCCCTCATACCTCCCGTTTTTTTCTGTCTCACCATTGTGAGACGCGCATCCCACGAGCTGGCCGTTCTGCGGAGCTGCGGTCTTTTCTGCGGTTTGGGGGGCTTCTCCCTCACTTGCTGTTGCCTGCTGGGTCTGCCGGCGCCGACCTGAGGACCTGGTGTGCGCGAGCCTTCCCCACCACATTTCTAGAGATGCGGTGCACTTCTCAGCAGCTGGGCGGTTGGGTTCCGGGTGACGGAGTCACCGGCCCTGAGTGGCTGGGGCTGTGGTTCCGGTTCGGGTGACCGGAATGGGAGACGGCGGCTGGCGGATGCGCTGTGGCTTCTCGGCTGGCTGTTTCCGATGCTCCTTTACGGTAGGGGCCTCGTTTGAGGTTGTTTTTTATAAGTTTTTGTGTTTTTATGATTGGTTTCTGTTTCTACGGGCTTCTTCATTGGTTGCCTCGTGTATTTGTGAAACTATTGGTTGTCTCCCGGCTGGGGCTGTGTTGCACGTTATTTAGGGGCTTGCCTCGGCTGTTCTGCCCTGTCAGTTACATTATGGCTAAACGGACTTCTCAGCGCTTGAGAGTTTTGTCTTCCTCTGATGATGATGGTGAGGTGCCTGTCCCGGCTCGTCGGACCAGGTCCCAGGGTCCGATGGATTCTTCTGCCCTCCTGTCTGCTTCTGAGGTGCAGTCCATGATTGAGGCTGCTGTGTCTCGTGCTCTGGAGGCGAGAGGTGCTAAGACGAGGCGCAGGTCTTCTCGTGTTGCGGGGGGTCCGGTGGACTCTCCCTCTGAGGACTCCTCTTCTTCTTTGGACTCTGCCATGCCTTCTACGTCTTTGGGGAAGTTTGTGCGTAGGGAGGAGGTGCCTGCTATTCTCCAGCACATCAGGGAGAACTTGGGGTTTTCTCCTTTTGCCGCTCCCATGGGGTCTGAGGACATTTTTCCCCAATATGTTAAGCCTCCTGCCCTCGCTGCGCCCTTTCATGGCCGCATCAAAGACTTGATATCGGGGGAATGGCGGGACCTTGAGCGTGCCTCTGTTCCTCGCTTTTTACAGAAGCTTTATTCCCTGGAGGAGGGGGAGGTCTCTCTTCCTCACTCTGTGAAGGTGGATGCCATGTTGGCGGCTGGATGTAAGGGATCTCTGGGCATTGACTATTATCAGGAGAGGCTATCTTATAGACTTTGTCGCCGTTCCACCCGGCTGGGGCACCATACTTACTCCTATCCCCAAGTCTCCATCCAAGAGGGAGGCTCTGCTGGAGGGGGTTCGGGATCTTCTGTCGAAGAAGGCGATCGTTCCGGTCCCGCTGGCACAGCGAGGTCTGGCATGTTATTCCATTTTGTTTCTGGTCCAGGAGGTGTCAGGGGGATTCCGGCCGGTTCTGGACCTGAAGAGGGTGAATGGTTGGGTTCGGACCGTCCACTTCAAGATGGTGACTTTGCAGTCCATCATCCCGTTGGTGGGGGTCCGGGACTTCATGACGTCTATCGATTTACAGGACGCCTACCTTCACGTTCCTGTGGCTCGGACTCATCAGCAATTTCTTCATTTTGCAGTTGGCAGTTTCCACTTCCAGTTTGCGGTTTTGCCATTCGGGCTGAAGTCCGCCCCTCGGGTCTTCACCAAGCTCTGGGCCCCTTTGGTGGCCCTGGTCCACTGTCAGGGGATATTTTTGAATCCTTAGCTAGACGACTGGTTGGTTCATGCTCCCTCTTTCCATTTGACTCTCGATCACACAGAATTGGTGCTGGCCGTTTTGAGGGAGCACGGCTTTCTTGTCAATCTGGGCAAGTCGTTCCTTGTTCCATCCCGGGATTGTCTCTTCATTGGGGCCAGGTTTCGGACAGATTTGAGGGTGGTCACTCTGCCCGAGGCTCGGGTGGCCAAGATTCAGGCTCACATCCTGTCTCTTCTGTCCGGTCCGGTGCAGGTGGCGGCGCGTTGGCTACAGGTTCAGGGGGATATGGCAGCCACGGTATTTCTGGTTCCGTGGGCCAGATTTCATTTGCACACTCTGATGGCTCATGTTCTGGTGCATTGGTCTCCCCATTGCCTTCCCTTCTCTTCTCCGATCCCGGTTTCCCCTCAGATCAGGTCGTCTCTGGGTTGGTGGCTGGTTCGGGGTCATTTGCTGAAGGGTGTCTCTCTCTCTCCTCCGGCTCCGGTTGTGGTGACCACCGATGCCAGCCTCTCGGGATGGGGGGCCTGGCTGGGGGTTCATCAGTCCAGGGGCTTCTGGTCTCCCGCTCGGAGCGGGATGTCGTCGAACTGGAGGGAGTTGGAGGCAGTCCGTTTGGCTCTGTTGGCCTTCTCCCAGTTTCTGCAGGGTTCTGTGGTCCTGGTCAGAACGGACAACATCACTGCCATGGCTTACGTCAACAGGCAGGGGGGGACGAGGTCCTCTTCTCTAGCCCTAGTGGCGAGATGGTTGTTTGTTTGGGCGGAATCTCATCTGTTGGCGCTCTCGGCGATCCATATTCAGGGGGTGTCCAATTCCCGGGCGGATGCCGTCAGCAGGGCCATTCCATCTTCTGTGGGTTTCTGCCTTCGTCGGGAGTTGTTTGTGGCTCTGACGATGCGTTGGGGTGTTCCGGTGGTGGACCTCTTTGTGGATGTGGGAAATGCCTTGGTGTCCCGGTTTGTCTCCTGCTGTCGGGAGGGGTCGGCCTGGGCGGTGGATGCTCTCTCCTGCCCTTGGCCCCTCGGGCTTCTGTATGCGTTTCCTCCTTTCCCCCTTCTTCTCCGCTTCCTTCTACGGGTCCGGTCCTCTGGGGCTTCTGTGATTCTGGTGGCTCCGGCTTGGCCTCGTGCCTCCTGGTTTCCTCTCCTGGTGGAGTTGAGGTCGGAGGTGGAGTGGTTGCTGCCTCTGTCTCTTCCCCCTTTGGTCTTCCCGGCGTTACAACAGGATGTTCTGGGCCGGATGCGCTTGGCGGCTTGGAGGTTGAACGCTTAGGTCTTCTGCGACAAGGGGTTCCGGCAGGTTTGACCTCTACTCTGCGGGCGGCAAGGCGCGCTTCGACCAACAAGTCTTACCTGCGGCACTGGCGTTCTTTCAGTGGGTGGTGTCTTGTCAAAGGTTTGGACCCTACTTCCTCTTCTTTGTTTGAGGTGATGCTGTTTCTTCAGGAGGGTGCTTCCTTGGGCTTGAAGGTGTCTTCCCTTCGTTTGCAATGGGCTGCGATTAAGGCGTTTAGGAGCTCTTGGGGCAATCTCTCGGATTCTGAGGGGTTGGTCAGTCGCCTTTTTAAGGGTTTGGGTAATGTTCTTCCTACCCCTCGGAGGCATTTTCCACCTGGGATCTGTCTCTGGTCTTGGACGCCTTGATGTCATCTCCCTTTGAGCCGTTGCTTTCTGTGGATCTAGGCCTGTTGTCCTTCAAGACTTTCTTTTTGGTGGCCATTTCATCTGCTCGCCGCCTGGGTGAACTAGGTGCTCTTTCTTCCAAACACCCTTTTTGTCGGGTTTTTGAGGACAGGATCGTGTTGCGGCCGATTCTTTCCTTTCGTCCTAAAGTGGACTCTCAGTTCCACAGGGATCAGGAGTTGGTTCTTCCTTCCTTTTTTGATTCCCCGTCCTCGGAGTCTGAGGTGCGGCTTCACTCTTTGGATGTTAGGAGGGCTCTCCTGGTCTATTTGGAGCGGGTCGCTCCTTTCCGTCTCTCGGATTCCCTTTTTGTTAATTTTGGTCCTGTGAATCGGGGTTTGCATCCTTCTACTCCTTCCTTGAGTCGTTGGGTTCGTTCACTGATTTCTTTGGCATACAAAGAGGGGGGGCACTTTTCTCCTTTGGGGGTTCAGGGTTGTTCCACTCGCTCCATGGCTGCTTCCTGTGCGGAGGTCCAAGGGGCTTCCATTTCGGAGATCTGCCGGGCTGCCACCTGGGCTTCCCTGCCAGTGGCGTCACTAGGGTTGGCGTCACCCGGTGCGGGTTACTCATGGTGTCACCCCCTCACGACTTACCGCATGGACCTCCTCCGCTTCGAGTCCGCCAGTGGACACAGATGGCAAATAACGGGACCATACAGAATCCTTAGTAACGTTTGTAAATTTAGTTCCTATATTTACAAAGGCCAAAGTGAACCACCTACAAGTGAAGTGACGAGTTCAAGGAAAGGCCTGGCCTGCTCCCTGCCTTGAGCAATGAATCATGCAGCCGGCCATGTGCAACTGCAAGCACAATGCACCGCCCGGGTCAGGACTAGCTTAGGAGGCTGGAAGGGCAGGGCCGGACAGGGTCTTCTTTTTATTTATGAGTTTTTATATAGCGCAACTTTACCCAAAGGCGTCAGAGCACTTCACAATAGGAACAGTAATGAAACATGAGGAGAAAATTACAAGTGAACAAATTACAAAAGCAAACGCTAAGTTACAAGAGGCAAAAGTGACAATTGTGAGCAAACATAACACATGAAGTTGCAAACGGTGCATTACAGGAGGAAAAAGTGACATGTGTGCAGGTTACAAGTGCTTAAAAGATAAACTATGACTGAAGGCAGGTTTTGAATTTTCCAATCCCTGAATGTAAGAGCTTCACATCCACTGTCTGAATGCCAGATGCATTATCTACACGAGTAATTAAACTAATAATAGTGTATAAAAGCAGTTACTAATGCGTCTTTATTACTAAAGGAACACTTTTGTGAAAAATTTGAATAATGAAATACTGAGCAAAAAGCACTGTTTCTAAACTTATACCTTGCAGTTAGCATGCAATTCCTTAAAGATGGTTCATAATTCATTAAGGTATATTACAAAGGATAGTAACCTGGGACCTATCTCACTCAAGAATGTCTGCAATGAAAGCAGTAACTCGCTGAGCTTCCTACGTAAAATACAAATATGTGACCTGCATGGTGCATGCTTCACTTTGCAGCTGGGACATTAACTCTTTATACTTTGTATGAGTCAGGCGCAGGCCTGTAACTAGCCTGCACACAGATCTCGCCAGCAAGTGTATTCACCACCAAATTTATCTTACAATGCTTTGGAATTTGTTGGGTACACAAAGATCTCTGCACCAGGTGTCTAATCCCAATAATCTATTTTAAAGTGAAGTCTGCTCGAGAGAAAACAAAGTACAATTAGAAGAGGTATAATACTGCAATATATGGTAGACACTCAAGCACAAGAATAAACTTTACGTAGGCAATGGTAATGGTGGCACTTGTGCAAGTATCAAAAAGCAAACAAAATGCCATTACCGTAGTCCCGAGGACAGGCCTATTGTGACTGCCCAAGAAGGAAGAAAGCTTTGTTTAGCAGGCCTGGTGCACTGACTGCACTAGTAGACCCGCCCGAAGAAGGCCGTGTTTTCGTTTGTGCGAATGTGCCTGTGCGCCCAAGAAAAAAAAAGCATGTACTACTGAATCTGATTCAATTCATTTGTGTGCCACTGCACTGCCACATTTTTTAACTTATTTAGTTCATGATCATAGCTGCAAGGTTTCGGATTGCTATGTGTGACATTGTCAAATTTTCAGAGTAATTATGAGTGACATTACAACAACTATGAGTGACACTTTCTCGCGAGCAAAATCAAGCAATGAAGCCAAGGAAAACATTTAAATATCAGAAATTACCCCCATTTGAATAACGAGAAACCCTAAGAAGATCCTAAAACTTCTGTAAAACACCAGAAATCTGTCACTGCAAATGGACTAGCTGTAAACTTGATTATTTTAACAATATATAGATGCAGACTAGAATGCAAACACGGCTTGTGGATGTTACAAGGGTAATTATGCTTGTGTGTTGAAGAACTTTGTTCTTCACCACCTGTGTTGCTGGACAGCCGGAAGAACAACTATTAATAAAAAATCATCCTACCACAGGCACATTATGCCAACTCCTCACAACCACACCTCCATGCCCCCGTGTCTGGCAATCAATTATTAAAATGCTGCAGAGCATCAGTTTGGACTCCAGTCTGCTATCTTTACCACGTTGGGCCCAGGCCCGGCCGACTTAAGCCTCCCACAAAAGAATGTGACAGGCCCCATTCCTGGATCGCTTCTCAGCTGCATATATTACATTAAGTAGAGAGTATACAGCAGTATAACTCAGCTGACTCGACCCACCGCAGTACAGAAACGTGCATTTATTTATTTATTTATTTTTAGGGCACACAGAGGTGAAAGACAGGCCTGCCTGTTATTATTTCAAAAATACTAGACCAGTTTAAGCTTTACTTTCCACTTTTTAACTAACCCTAAATTAATTAAATTTTGACGAGCTGAGCCTTTACTGTGGATCACACCAGACGCACGGCGCAGCCAGCCTGTCAGTCACAGAGCTAGTACAGGGCGACTCTGCTGAAGTGAGGCAGGCGTTCGGGTCCAAGCTGCAAGAAAGTGAAGTTCTATTGTTGGACCGGGAGTGGGCACCACAGTGGACAACGGCTCAGCAACAGGTCTGCAATAATGAAATGCGATCTCATGAGTCTGAAATAATTAAATGAGATCTCATAATTTTATTTGCAGCGTGCGTGCTCGCCTCGTGTTAAATTTACACAGACTTGTTACCTAAGTCAGTGCCAGCAGCACCTCTGCAGCCTGGCATAAAGTAAAGTGAGAAACAGACAGTAACTAAACTTACTTGTCACTCTGGCAGACTCCCTGCAGCGCCCGCGATGCCTCTGATGCAGCGCGCCCTAGGCCATGATCAAGCTGACAGTCACTCCGTAAGTTGCGGTCGATGTCCCAACAAAGCTGGGACTGGGAGGAGTGTGGGTATAATTAATTCTTCTTTATTCTATGACGCACGCACTCTCGTCTCCTCCCTGGCGGGCGCGCCCGCCGTGACGCGTCAGAGCAGGAGCGCACAGCTGCGCGCGGGGGCTGTCCCAGGGTCGTCATTGGTAGCGCTAAAGATTGACGGCCCTGGGACCCACTCACAAACTGCTGGGTACGCCGCGCACATCTGCATCGCACCAGCAGTGACGATCATCACATGCACTGTTCCCTGCGTGCGTGGCGAAGTGCTGCTGCAGTGAGTGCACAGACACTTTGCACTGACTGCATGCAGTACAGTCACCAGTATTTTAATTTTTTGTAGGAAGGTGCGCAACTGCGCACAGCGCACACAGTGGCAGTTAACTAACTACATTGGTGCCACCCCAGATGGGGTGACACCCGGTGCGGCCCGCACCCCTCTAGTGATGCCACTGTTCCCTGCTGACCTTTGCCTCTCATTACAGGGTTGGACAGGCGGTTGACTCGGCTGATGTCTTTGGACACAGGGTTCTTTCCACTATGATTCCTGAATAGTGGTTTTTCCCTGGTCTTCTGTGTTTTTTAATAAACCTGTTTTTGCATACCTTCTTTGGTTGTCCTGTTTGGCTTTGTACATCTCAATTTTGTAAGGAAGGGAAGCGAGGGAGGGGCGATGAGATAATGCTTCAAATATTTACCGGCAATTGCATTACTCTGAGTCCTACTCCCTCGCTTCCCTTACTTACATCCCTCCCTCCCTCCCTGATGGTCCAGGCCAACCTTTTGGTATGGTTTCGATCTGTGTGGTATTACAGGAGGTATGAGGGGGCTGGGGGCTATGTATAGTCCCCATGTGACAAATCACGTGGGTACGGGTGTCTGGTGAGGCAGGGATGCCTCAATTTTGTAAGTATGGGAAGCGAGGGAGTAGGACTCAGAGTAATGCAATTACCGGTAAGTAATTGAAGCATTACCACAACTTAAGGAGCTGTGGAAAGCCAGCTGCTGCATTTCCACAACTTAAGGAGCTTTGGAGACCCAGCTGCTGCATTACCACAACTTAAGGAGCTTTGGAAACCCAGCTGCTGCATTGCCACAACTTAAGGAGCTGTGGAAACCCAGCTGCTGCATTACCACAACTTAAGGAGCTGTGGAAACCCAGCTGCTGCATTACCACAACTTAAGGAGCTGTGGAGACCCAGTGCTGCGTAATTGCAGCTCCAAGAGCTTCGGAAGCCCAGCTGCTGCATTACCACAACTTAAGGAACTGTGGAAACACAGCTGCTGCATTACCACAATTTAAGGAGAACTGTGGAAACCCACCCTCTGCTCGACCACAGGTGCAAGAGCTGTGGCCATTCAGCTCCTGTCTGTGATCCGACTACAAAAGCTGTAGAAACCTAATAACTATTACTCAGTCAGTCAAACTTAAAGCCAGATATAGCACTGAGCCCACCCTCCTCAAACGTGGGGATGACCTTTTATACTACAGCCACTGTTAACATCTTCACATGACGCCATATGCATCTTTATACTGCTTTTAATGAGTCGCACAAATCCAAGTGGACATGTGTCAAAAATGGCCTGCCGGGAAGTAAATTAATTATTTACTGTATTAGTCAATAACCATTTTAACAAAAAACAAAAAAAGATATTTTAATATTACAACTTTAAAGGGCAGATACGACAGAACTTTTTAGTTAAAAAAAAGTTGATGACCTTAAGTAAGTTAAAAGACACATTAACTGTAATCTGTTAAGATGTGGGCCCTTGCTACAGAAAATATATGTTATTCACTAATGGTAAATCTGTTTACCAATTAAGTACACACCCTTCATATTACAGTCAACCTGGCATAATTAGATTATAGCAAATACTTTCACAGCTAATTATAAAAATCTAACCAAATATGAACAAAAAGGATCCGTCAAGCCCAAGGCAGATGACTCTGAGGCAGCTTTTCCTGTTAGTAAAATATGGAATTTAATAAAATACAGCAAGGCGCTCTGTCTCAAGTCAAAGAGCCCTAGGAAACATAAAGTAAGTATGAAAACAATGTCATGCCTCAGGTGATTCGCCAACAATCTGTCCCTTTTTATTAGCTCCTATGACGTGTGCTTGCTGTAGTCAATACTTTTACTTGTTACAAAGAAAATCTGGCGTAGCTGCTGTGTACTTTAGGGAGCTCCACATAGAGTACAAATAATGTTGTGGTTGAAGGTGGGTGAATGCATCTAACAGTTAGAGCTTCTTTTGAGCTTATAACCTTATTCATTTCACCAATGGAATTGTTGAAGGGACTGCTTCTTTAGTATGTGCTAACGTCATTGGTCATGAGAACTATGTATCAGCCCATACCTCACTCAGTGTCTTTATGAATCAATTTCTTTTGGAAATTATTAGCCCAGTTGACCTGACAATTACAGCTCGATTGATTTAAGCCCAGATCTGTATACCGGGGGGAATGTATGACATTGTTCTGCATTGTATCCATCAATTGTTCTTTTTGCATTTGTCACCCCGAGTGGGACGGGTATGCCCAGACGTGGGTCCCGTGCTCTCCATGCCACTAGAGTCAAGCTATCCTGGCTGATGATTGCTATAAGCCCGAAACCGGTCCGAAACCGGTCCTAGGATGCTTGTTTCCAGGCCAGGGAGGACCTGGCCTGGCAGTTCGGGCTGGACTGTTCCCATTGGGCGCAGGGACAAGACTGATTTCGATATGGCTGGGTCAAAACTAAACTGGAATGGCATGGTGAGCAAAAAACTATGGGTTTAAGCCAGATCTCTGTACTGGGGTTAATGTATGACATTGTTCTGCATTCTGTCCATAAATGTTTCATTTTGCATGTATCCATAAGTGAAGCTCCTGCAGTTGATCGCACCCTAAACATAATAACGTCTGTGAATGTTCCCTACACTCACTGACTCAAACACTGGAAACGCTCACGAGTGATTAGCACGCTATACAATCAACATAACCTAACAATAGTGCAATTGCTCTTTTTAATGGTATTCAGTTTCATATTAATGGAGCCATTATACAAAGCCACTCCATATGTTTACTTGGGTGGTCGCTCATTAATGGTTTAGTGGAATGTTTAAGGCCTATACATAATTGCTAGACTCTAGATTGTAGGATTTTCAATAGCACTGTCCATTTTATCATGGCGGTAAGAATTAACCTCATTAATTAGGCTGCGTGTTGGATTCTACTGATTTTACTTCCAGTTTACCAGCGAACATTTTTATGGCCCTGCCCGAACTTCGGAACCGTTGTCTTTTGAGCAATTACTGTGATTGCTTCTTTGCATTGAAACAAGCCAATCAGGGTCTGATATCAGCACCAGATCATCAACATACAACACTAGTGACAGAATCCTTGGCCCCAGCCTTTGGGGAAAACACACAGTTTGTGTGAGATATTGGGTAAGGTAAGTACATACAGATTGCACAGTGTTTGGGCTAACGCACTGTGTTCATTTGAACCATCCACAGTGGAGATCGTTCTGTACTGCCTGTCGCCTCGACCTACGTGGACCCTTTCCTATTTTTTTTAGAGTGGAAATCCCACAGGAGGATCAACAAAGCTGGGTCAACCCAAAAGAATAGCAGGTTATACCTTATTAGTGTTTGAGACACATGGTCAAAAGCTGAAAAGTAATCCCCATAAGTGTAGAAAAAATTCTGACCCTTTGACTAGATACTTTCTGGCCAGAGTGGCTAATGCTGCCTTTCAGTGGTTTGACTCGGGTATCACACCTTCTGTGGTCGGCTTCCTTGATAGCCTGTGCCTCTCGCAGAATGCCTTCTGCTTTTGCCCGAGAGTCCAGTCTTTTGCGCTTTTCTTTCCATATTTATCTTTAATTCATCCTCACACCATTCGCCATTCAGGATTTCTATTCTGCCCTCATTTCTCTGCTCTCCCTGGTCAGTATTCCAAGTATACTGAAACTCGGCCTTTAATCAGAACTTGACAACCTCTAGTTTGCTAAATCCCCGGGAGAAGAGATAATCTAGAGTTTATGTTTCTACGGTCCTTGATTGCTTTTAGAACGTACCGGACTCGGTTTTTCATCATAATTTCTTTTCTATCAGAACCAGGTAGGAACCGTGGCACCCTTATAGATCACAAACTGGCGCTCTCTCCTCCAGATGAGGGGAGCTTTACCAGTTTTGTCTGTGTCAAGGCCTAAAGCAGTGTGGCGGTGAGCCTCCAGGTCGTTGGTTAGTACAGAAGAGAGGTGAAATGATTTTTCATTTCTAAAGAACTATACTAGTTTGCACCCTTGGTTTAACGAGACATTTCTGAGTTTTATAGTCTTTTGACCTTTTGTGCAGTGCCATAGACGTCAAATGTGAGAAACTATTAACAATCACCTGCACAGACTTCAGACCATCCAGAACTCCACTGGCCCCCCATCCACAAACGCAGCCAATTCAAACTCCTCACACACCCCTGCAAAGCCCTACACACCGCAGGACCTGCTTACCTCAATAGCTGCATACACCTTCACAACCCATTGAAACACCTATCCTTAGTCTCCCCCACCTCACCCCCTTTCATTCACAAATGCAAAACAAGAGGTCGCTCATTCTCTTACAAAGGACCCAAAACGTGAAACACCCTCCCACGACACAGCAGACCCTCCTCCTCGCTACTTGAGATTCGCTAGAAGCTGAAGACCTGACTGTTCGGATAGTACGATGGGGGTCACGTGCCTACAGCCCTGCTCAAGCGCCTAGATACCCTTGCGGGCGATTAGAGCGCTATATAAATCAACATAACATTACATAAAATAACATGCACTTAGTCAGGGAGTGTTTTAAAAAATGTGTCTGCTTTCATTCCTAAAACGGCCAGGACTACGCCAGGACGCCCCTTTGCTGGGGCATCTGTGCGCTCTATAAATCCGGATAACATAACAACATAACTACAGCGGCCAGGGACCAGGTCCGATCTCTGACGCCCCATCCTTGGGAAGTGCTCGTTGTTAAACTGTTCTGTTAGACTTTCTTGAAGTAGTTGGACTGTGAATGTCCAAATGTAGCTGCTGAGGCGGGTAGCGGGTCGTATCTGATTAACAGAGCCTGCTCACCACAACTTCCTCTAGCTGCACACACTAAGTTTAAAATCTTGACGCTCCATAATAAACGTACCCAAGGGAAGGACCCGCCATCTCAGAGCGGAACCCCGCTCCAAGCCCATGTTATCGCTACGTTCATCTATACTTTACTTGGAATCCTGAATTTTCCCAAACACAAATGGCGCTCTCTCACAAGGAAGGCACGTGCATTCCTTGTCACCGCTGACATCAGGATGACCTTGACCTTACCTTCTGAAAACAACTCAGGACATTCCTTTGTCGTCCCAGGACTGCGCGGACATTCCCCAACAAGGCATCACACACCCTTTGACCTGCCTGATGACATCACTGGGCAACCCTTCCACAGTTTATTATTTGCTTGTGAAGGTTAGGATTAGGGTGAGAAGTGTAAAGTATAGAAAGTAAACACGCTTCGTACACACCGGTGTACTCTCTGCTCCTGCCAGTGGTGCTGAAATAATTTCAGAGTGGGGGTGCTGCCATCAATGTTACATCACTGAAGCCATAGGTATTGTAGAAACTCCATGCGTCGCACAAAGTACAACTGTAGTAAATGAGCCACACTCATTCTGGAGAGTGGTAAAGTGGTGCTATGTAGCGAGTGATGCACTTTGGAGCACAGAGTCACAAATACATTACCAAAGCATTATGTGGGAGCACACGGCCATTTACAGACATAATTTTCATTGAAATGGGCACTACATTTGTGCAATTAAATTTACACAGGTTACAGATTTACTGATAAGCCCATATAGTGCACAAACGATAATGTGTGGAAAATGTGTTTCGGCAAATATTTATAATTTGCACATCACCAAGTTAAGAGTCTTGATTCTATTAAAATCATTGCCTCCATCCAACCTAACAATTAAAACAAAAATTGCTTGATTTATGCTTTCCTTGCTGCTGATACAGCCTGAAATATTTGTATAGTCTATTCCCGGGTATTTTAAATTTGGTGAGGTTATAAAAAAAATGGCATCACAAATTCTTTCTTTTCCCTGCAACTCAGCAAGATTGTCACCTAGATAAGTTTACAAAATCTTCTCAACTTGCAGTAAGAGAATGCTTTACTTTGCAGTCAGAGAAGGTAAATCTCCACTTTCAAAGAATAAGCAGCAATTTGTCAGAAGACAGACTGATTTTTGACCGGTCTTTAAAGCCCAGCAAATGAGACGAGATAAAAATAAAATGTAAAGGCACCTTTGTTGCTTATTCACCATCTGAACACCAGCATGTTTATTTTGGGGGTGCTGCATCAACCTGCCTATGCCTCTGGCCCTACCTAGCCCAGAAACAAAGGGATAGCAAGGAAAGCACCGGGGCTACTAGAGAGCCAGCCACGACGAGTAGAAGTGCTGCTAATAACATCACTGCTGGACTCAGCCCTTCACTGGATCACCTGAATCAATTACACTGAGTAAATGAGCAGTCATTCACTGACTACCTCACCCACTCATTTCTCACTTGCTTGCCCACTTACTAAGTCATTCACTTGGTCACTCATTCACTTGCCTGCCCACCCACCCAGTCATTCATTCAGTCACTTATTCGCTCACTTACTCACTACTTGCTTCTCCACTCACCCATTCACTTGGCCACTCATTCATTCACTCACTTTCCTGCCTACCCACCCATTCTTCTGGTCACTCACTCACTACTTGCTCGCCCACTCACCCAGTCATTCAATCGCCCACTCACTCACCCGGGTGCCCACTCACCCGGTCATTCACTCACGCATTCATTCATTCAGTCCCTTGCCCGCTCCTTCTTTCAGTCACTCACTTGCTCAACGGACTCCCTCATTCAAGTTCACTGATTCACTCGCCTGCTGCTCTTTAAAGTCACAGAACATGTGGCGTACATGTGCAACATCTTGAATGCCCGTGACTGTTATTTCAATGTGTGTTTGTTTTGTGGATGGTAAAAGATTGGTTTTACCATCCCATCTCAACAGTGATAGCTGGTCCCTCTTCAAACACTCAGGGTTTAACCCACCAGAGGGTCCGCAGGTGGAGGGATTTGGAGAAGGCGAGGGTGGGAGCATCAGAGCTACCCCAGCTTACCCAGTGGAGCTTTAACTAAAGGGGGCGGGTTGAGCGCCCTCGGGGAAGCACTGAAGAGCTGTCTTGGCTGATTTACACTTTGTGGTTTAAAATCATACTTTCAGCACCCCCAACTCTGAAATAGTTCAGTCTCCCCGGGCGTCACAGGCCACCGTTTTCTGCTAGTCTTAGTGTCTGTAGTAGATGTGCAGATTAAAGAAAGGGGGAGCGCCCCTACACTTGCATGTCACGTTGGATGTTGTAGTCTGAGGGACCCCTACGCTGTTCGCTGAACTCACCTTGGACTGTGTATTCTCGGGGGGCACCATTGATCTAACGTAGGATGTTGCATTCGAGGTGGGGGCACCCTACACTGAGCGCGATGTCACTCTGGATGTTGCCTACTATGAGGCACCCATCCCCTTACTGCTCAGGAGCTCTACTCTTGTTTAAGATCAGACGATGACTGCATGCAGTTCGGGCAGGCGCAGGGGTGCAACAGTGCTGAGAAAGCAAGGGTAACGCTGGAGACCGTACCATGTCGGGTAAGGGGCGGGAATATTAGCAGACCAGAGGAATTAGGGGGGTTCAATCTGCCATCAAAGGCTGCGATTTGGGGAGGACTGAATCCATCTCATTTTATTCTGCAGCAATCATCTATGCATTCATTCAAGCCTGCCCCGTACAGTTCTCCCGTACAGCTAGCACTCTGACCCCTACCCATTCGAGAGGCGGGTGGCACACCCACTTGAGTGGCGTCTCGCTCTTTCCTGTGTGTTCGTGCACCTGAACGAGGCGAGGAGAATCGCACAGAGGCATCTAACTCGGACTGGAAGCTCGCCTGACCTGAGCTTACCTGTCAGCACATTTATTCAGTCTCTCTGGGACAATTCGTTCGCTGTAAATGCATCTTGAGGGACAGTGAAGCTCGGAAACCGTTCTTGTGGCTTGCCCGAGCCGAGGAAAGTTCTGTACAAGGCGAGGCCGGGATAGCTTTTCAGTCTAAAACCCTGGCTGTGGAAGGGCACTGGGTTCACTTGAAGGACAGTTTCTCTGCTAGGAACATTCTATGTGAACTACAGAAATAAATATCTCCTGGAATAATACAGACAAAATAATGCAGCTTGCCAAAAAAGCCATCGGCATACCTTCTCACAAAAACATTAAATATTGGCATATTTACAATTCCTAATTCACAGCCGCAGGCAGGCACTTTGTGCTTGTTAATGAAGTGCATGAAATTGCTATTCTAACTCCTGTCTTGGCAATGGGTAAGTGCTTGGCCGTGGGCCATCGAACCTTTTGTAGGTATATGCTACTGCCCGATTAATATTTTTGTAATCCCATTTTTTTTACTCTGTGTTATTGAAGCAGATATTTTCAGTTGCCTTCGTGCAAGGGGGTGGAGGTACTTCATTATGGATAGGCCATGGCCTGATCAATCATGTTGGTACAGCGAAGGGACGTCTAACTGGAATGTAGTAAGACGAAGCACCTAATAAGGAGAAGTGCCATAGATGGAAGCTTGCGTGATCAGCCCAAAATGTTGAATCTCTTATCAGATGTTCTTTAAATAACCAAGGAAACCACTTACCCAGTGGCAGAATTATGAAGAAAGGTAGCCAGCACAGGACGAACATTCCGACTACAATCCCCAGCGTCTTGGCCGCCTTCTTCTCCCTGGAGAACTTGAGAAGCTTGAGTGACAGGGAGCTGCGCGGACTTTGGCCCTTGGACCTGCTGCTGAACGAGTCATTCCCCTGGATGCTCCTGTGATGGATACGCAAGGTCAGCTCCATGGAGTCCGAGCACTCCTTCATCACTCCCGCCTCCAGGTTCTTGGTGGTCCTCTTGGCCACGATGTAGACTCGGCAGTACATGACCAGGAGGACGCTCAGTGGAATGTAGAAGGAGCCCAGTGAGGAAATGACAGCATAGGAGGGTTCCTGGGTGATGCGGCACACCTTATCATCTGGGGGGGCCTGCTCCTTCCAGCCAAGCGGAGGTCCTATGGAGATGACGATGGATAGAATCCAGACGCCCAGCAAGGCCAGGATGGCCTTCTTCTTTGTCATCATGGACGGGTACTGCAGGGAGTACCGTACTCCAATGTATCGATCGATGGAGATGACGCACAGGCTCAGGATGGAAGCTGTGCAGCATAGGACGTCTACTGCTGCCCAGATGTTGCAAAACACCCGCCCCAGCACCCAGTAGCCGATGACCTCCAATGCTGCCGAAAAGGGTAGGATTGTGAAGCTCAGCAGCAGGTCAGCAATGGCGAGGTTGACGATGAAGTAGTTGGTTGGAGTTCGAAGGTGCCTGTGGCAGACGACGGACAGGATGACCAAGATGTTGCCTACAATGGCGAAGACAATAAAAGCTCCCAAGATGAGGCCCACCGTGGTGGCCCTGGCGAGATCCAGCCCTGGCAAGGTCTGGTTGTGGTCCGGAGAGAGCGAGATGTTCCTGATGTCACTGCTGTTGGGGAGCTCCCAGCTCTCCTCAGGCCCCGTGATCGACAAGTTCTCACCAGGTGAGGAATACATTTTACTTTGAGTCGCCCATAGCAAGCTCAGCTTTGTGGAAAGGGGCCAGTGTTAAATGTCTCTCAAGGATCAATTGTTCTCGGCATGATCGTGTACAGACCATCGCCATTTAACGTAGAGTTCACTGCAGGTCCCATGCGCCAGGTAATGCCATAGAGATTTCATTCAGAGGCAAGGAAAAAAAATATTGACTGCCAACAAAAACAGAGGATCTAAACTGGTTCCCAAAAAGAGCCTGGGTCATGTTCCAATCAAGGATGTCATCAGGATAGTCACGTATCGCGCGTTGATGAGTGGCGTACTCGACGCACGCAGCTTCACGCGCGCACAGTGCACGCTTCCTTCCCGCGCGCAGGAGAGTGCGACGGCAGCCCGCGCTGCGCCGTTTGTTTCACTCCGTCGGAATAACCATTTCAACGTGCTACCGTCTATTTCAGTTGAGGTCAGAGGTCAGAGAAGTCAGAAGCCGTTGGACGCCCGGGCCCGTTGCCTGGGTGGTTCTATGGCGCTTGTCAGAGCAGTGCTTGTCCCCTCTCCTTTGTGCGACCTGCGGGACAGTCTGTACTGTTGGGACACGCGGCTCCCTCTGCGCCTCTCGGAGTTTGGAGAGAGCTGCGAGAGGGGCTGCTGGGCCTCCTAGGCTCGTGGTGACATCACCCGCAGAATGAGCGTTAGAGGGCGCTGTTGGCCATTGTAACCTCATGCACCGAGCGTCACTGAAAGCACTCGGTGCTGAAATAGTCATTCACTGGACGTTCTGCCAGGTGTATTGGCTATTTCGCTGTGCGTATTTTTTCCGCATTTTTAGTCTTAAACTTGAATTAACAGAGGTGTGCTAGCCAACAAATTAAAAGGTCGAGAAGAGACAAGGAGCCATAAGAGCCCGTAAACTAGGTGAGCCATAAACATTTTAGCATTCAACTCGTGCAGCAAACCTCATTTACAAATATGATAAAGTCTCCTCAAAATTCAAAAAACTGTATTTCTTCAATATGTGGATACAATTAAGAAACGGTATTTCTTCAATATGTGGATGTATTTCACTATAATACACCAGATTATGCCACTATATTGAGAGGCATTTATTAAATGTGATAGTGATAGTTTTTAAACGTTGAAACATTAATGCCTCTCCATACAATGATGGTGCCATTAGTAAACTAAGAGGCAAGTCAGCTGTCACGTGCGCCCTACGCGTGGCCTTTACTCTTATTATACATGGAACAGCATTGTAATCTGTTAAATCAAATATAAGAGAAGGGTTTACAGCGCACATCCTGCATTCGCTCATTTCAAGGGGCTCCTATTTGCAAGCAATAATGAAGAAAGAGGAGGCAAGATGAAATCAACTATTTGCCTAAGATCATACAATTTAGTGAAGAGAAGCCAGAATTGATTGCAGGTCAGGACCCTCCTTATTTGGGGTACTGAGGTCTCCTGAATAAAAAACTCTGGCAGAACCCCCCAGCTCCTTTAGAGACCTCGCAGCAGAGACTGCCCACTAAGTTTTTACATGTCGGGGACATAGCTTTCGTTTTCAGAGCCATTCCCAAGCTAGCAATGACAGCACAGTGTAATTGTGGTTTGCACAGGACCAACGGATAGAGACCACTATGTGTGATGAAATAAGTACTCTTTAAATCATAAATCACTAGTTCTACCTCTGCCATAACCTTATCCCTCCTTTGTCTTCTTTCATTCTCCTCCGTCTTTGCTGTGTCCCTCTCTCATTCTCGGATCGGCATCTTATTCAGTCTCCTCTTACTTTTAATTCCTTCTCTACTAGTCTCCAAGGGAGTAGCAAAAAAAATTAAATACACCCCACTCCGGCCCATATCTTTAACAGCACTACGAGTACTACCCTCCGTAGAAAAGCTCTTTCCCCTTCTATCACTCCTTCAACCATCTACCCACCCAACCGTCCATTCACCTTTCCTCCTATCCTGTAATAATTGTTCCACCCATCAATGCTTTCACCCTTCCATTCTTTTATCCATCCAGCCTGGGAGTTTCTGTGTAGCACACAAAAACATACAGTTATGTGTTACAAGGCAAGGACATTTCAAAGAGTTTAGAAATTATGCTTCTTGTATATTGCTTTGTGTATTGCAAGGTAATCCTAACGTTTCACTACATCATAGTTCCATATTTCATAATACAACCAACACGTTTTGTCAAATATAACTTTCTCAAGGCTCACTTTACTATCGTGTCAGTTTCTTTGCCATGCAGACACGATTTAAACATGAAAAACAAAACAATACTTTGTGCTTTACCTGTCAATTAGTTGCATTTTTAGGTCTCGCGACCTATCAATGCGCGCAAGCGCATTTAGCGGAGCGAGAATTCATGTCTTGAAAATCCTCGTCAAACCAAGGGCTTCGTTCCTGCGGTTTTCTTTAAGTTCATGTGAACCACGTGATTAAACAAGCACACGCATTCACGGCCGCACAGCACATCAAAGGGCTTCGCCCAGCGTGCGCTCTGCGGCTTCTCCGCCCCTAATTATTCATGGCCGGCCGCAGGCCGGCCGTACTTTCAGTTTCCCGTCCTCTCCTCCCCTAATTATTAATGGCCGGCCGCAGGCCGGCCTTACTTTCAGATTCCCTGTGTTGTTCTCTCCCTTGTTTTTTAAAGTGACTCACTGCATAAATTGCTCACTGCATACCGTAGTAAAGAGTCCAGGACAAAGCCAGCTGTAATCCTAATAAACAAGAAATAACACAAAGTATTCATTTACTGTACACCTGTCTGCCTCAAGGCGCGTCATCTTATAAACAAGACCCAAAAAAAGGCGGACTCTGCAGGCTGAAGACAATGAAACATACACAACAAACAATGAGAGTAGGGTCTAAGGGCGAGTTTACCGACCAACCAGGTGCATGCCCCAAAATACAGTATTATCACAACAGAAAACACCTGGGGGTCACAAAAAAGAGGTGGATCATAAAACCAATGCAACACAAAAGACACCAGTGAGTGAGCTTCGATAGTGAAATGCAGGCCGGGTTAAGGCTCAAGAGCAAATGGAGAAATAGTTCCCATCAGAAGCCACACTGTACCGCCCTTATTCTCATCATCTGGGTTCTCCTTACCCAGGAGACTGAACGGCCGGTCAGATGTTACCGTAACCGATATGTGTGAGATAAGGGAGGTGGATGAAGTACAAAGAGTTAAAGTGGCTACTGTAGAGGCAGTGTTGTGGTGGGAAAAGTGTTAAGTGAGGGAAGAAAATATAAAATTAGGTGATCGGGTGGACGAACAACATTTATTAGTGTCTCCCAATCCCTAAAGTTTAAAAAGCAAGTGTAAGTGTGGGTTCCAAATAATCACCGTACTATATGGTGGTCGACATGTTTCTGCATTGTGTTGAACAAAGTTTCAAATGCATTCTTCAGGACCGAAAATGTAAAAACACTGCTACTTAGATTTTAAGAAATTAAGAACAATATCACCTGATCTTCAGGTACAAACTCAACCGAATACTGTTGCGTCGCACGATATAAGATCCACACAAAAAGACAGACAAAATACAAAAGAGAACATGGATGAGTCATATTCCCATGATTGATATACTGTGACAAAATGACATTCACATGTATAAAGACAAACATTGCTGATTAGCGACAAAGACTGCTAATCAGCAATGTTTGTCCGGTACAGTGTGGCTTCTGATGGGAACTATTTCTCCATTTGCTCTTGAGCCTTAACCCGGCCTGCATTTCACTATCGAAGCTCACTCACTGGTGTCTTTTGTGTTGCATTGGTTTTATGATCCACCTCTTTTTTGTGACCCCCAGGTGTTTTCTGTTGTGATGAAGACAATGAAAGTCATCATAGTAAAAATGACAGAGCAGACTAGTTAGGTAACATACAACGTAATTGTGCTTTTCTTCAAATGCATACTCAGAGTCAGGCCACAATTAAACGATGAAGGAGACTGCTTCAGATTGAAATAACCGTTTACACGCGATGTAATGGCAGAGTGAAAAATACCCAATATCCCCTCAATTAGTTACCGGGTGCCCGCCATTTCTGAAAACAATCTGATTTCGCTGACCACGATTTTACCTCAAAGCAATTCGGAAACAGGGTCTGAATGCAAGATCTTTAAGTTGAGACTTGCTGAATAATGCATTTGAAACGCGCAAAGAAGAGTATCCATTCTCCTATTTCGTGTACCTTTTCGATCCTTGGGTGTTCCTAAAAATGACGGCACAGGCAGGTGACGTTACTGCCTGGGTGACGTCCTTTCCGGCGCTACCGGATGTCCGCCCCGAAGTGCTTTAGCAACGGGATTGAAATGCAAGTCTTTGAGGCTATTTGTTCAGCTGTATTTATTTTTTTGCAGATTTATATACCGAAATCAGCCCGAAGATATTGGAGCGGTTCACATGAACAGCAGTTACGTTACACAAGGACACATTCGTTATTTATACATGACGCTGAGCTGACACCTGGGCTCGAATCCGGTTCCTCAGCTCCAAAGTCGGTAGCTCTAAACCCCAAGGTACACCCACTCCCCAGCTGTTGCAGCGGAGATAAAAGTGCGTGGACACAATGCAGCTGCATAACATTTAGAGTAACCGAAAATAATATTTAAAACCAGCGCTCCGATTTAGTTTTGAAATTGCAATTTTTTCAGCAAAAGTAACCATTTCTTTTCTTCCTTACACTTAAATGTATTCTCCTGATGTTTTGGATCTCTGCAAGACTTTTCCTTGTGTTCCATCCACCATCACCTCCAAATCCATCTCCACATGCACCACCACATCCACCACCACATCCACCACCACATCCACCATCACATCCACCACCACATCCACATCCACCGCCACATCCACAGCCACATCCACCGCCACATCCACCACACCCACCACCACCACATCCATCACACCCACCACCACTACATCCACCACCCCATCCACCACCACCACTGCATCCACCACCACATCCACCATCACCACATCCACTGCATCCACCACCACCACATCCACCACCACATCCACCACATCCACCACCACCACCACCTCCACATCCACCGCCACATCCACCGCCACATCCACCGCCACATCCACCGCCACATCCACAGCCACTTCCACCACACCCACCACCACATCCACCACACCCACCACCACCACATCCACCACACCCACCACTACTACATCCATCACCCCATCCACCACCACCACATCCACCATCACCACCACATCCACCACCACCTCCACATCCACCATGACATCCACCGCCACATCCACCGCCACATCCACCACCACATCCACATCCACCGCATCCACCACCACCACATCCACCACCACATCCACCACCACACCCACCACCACACCCACCACCACATCCACCACCACATCCAACACATCCACCACCACTTCCACCACCACCGCATCCACCACCACCACATCCACCACCGCATCCACCACCACCACATCCACCACCACCGCATCAACCACCACCACCGCATCCACCACCACCACATCAACCACCACCACCACCACATCCACCACCACCACATCCACCACCACATTCACCACCACTTTCACCACCACCACATCAACCACCTCCACCACATCCACCACTACCACATCCACCACCTCCACAACCACCACATCCACCACCACCACCACATCCACCCCACATCAAAACCAACACATAAATAAAACAAGCACTGGCGTTGCCAATAGGTCTCGCAGTAGGAAAGTTGGAGCTATTGGTTTTGTAAATGACAAAACACTTCATGTTTTTAAAATGAAAACAAAAATAAAAGGCATTGTTATTTGCAATTGTAATAGCGCCAACTTTCCTACTGCAAGACCTATTGGCAACGCCAGTGCTTGTTTAATAAGTATTTTTAAAGCCAATAGGTCTCGCCTTTTGGCTTTGCCACTGCTAACTTACTGGCGATGCCAGTGCTTTCTGACAACGCTGTTTAGCATTGGTAAAAAATAATGCAATAATATATTTGTATGCCTGTGTCCTGAAGCTAGAGGGGCCCCAGAATCATCACACATACAGGCGCATGTGCCACCATTTGGCGACCATTTTTTATAAATTAATTATTCTAAGATCTCAAAGCCCGAGGTGCTCTAAAACAAGAATCCTAAAAGGTTCTAGAGAGTGTGTGCCCAGAAAGGAAATTGTAGCTGTCGGCCTTCCTAAAAGTTTTGTAAAGAATGTGACGGACTATGGAGTAGTCAGAGAGGAATGGAGGAGCTGGAAGTTGGTGGGAGGTAGTAAATGCCATTTATGTGTACAATGTTGAGTTAGGAATCAGTGGCAGGGTTTAAAAAAAAAAGTGGAGGGGTGGGAGAACAACCTGGAAAGCACATGGGGATGGAAGTGATAAGTGGGATGCAGCATGCGGTAGAGAGAGGGCGAGAAAACCCTTGAATTCTTATAGAGTGATAAAAGCAGAAGAAAGTAGCTTACACTTTCAAAGGTGCTTATAGAATGAAGCAGGTCAGAGGAACATCAGCAATTTTTTTTTTGTAGGTTTGTATAGCCTGAACTGGACCTGAAGGTATTGGAACGCCATACACAAGCACCAGGTACATTAACACAGTCACATTCATTTTCTTTTTAAGGCATGGGAAGTTTACGTGATGTGACCAAAATAACTGAATTTTAAGCCGAGACTAATAGCACCAAAAGCGTTTTAAAGAGAGCAAGCATTGAAAAGCTGTGTTTGTTTATAAGCTAAGCCTTGTTGTCCTGAGGGGTCTTATCAGTAGAAACCAATCGTGTAACACAACAGAACTTGATGTAAGTGCGACTTTGTGCAGCATACAGTGTGTGTGGGTGAGCATTATGTGTAATTTTCTGAGTGCCTGCTTCTGCTCCTTTGTGTTGTATGACCATAACACAGATGGCCAGAGCAGAGATGGCAGTGGGGAGAAAAAGTCCCCATGCGCAGATCTCACCATTAACAAGAGCAAACAAAACCTTCAGTGCCTTTATTGCTATGGGCAACCAAAGGGAACCCTGAGGCTGCAATGCCCAGATGGGAGGAGGGGTCATCACACACTATAACAATACGAAGCATGAAAGCATGTGAAAGTGGTGCAATGGCCAACAAAAAGGTTCACTTAGAGAATTCACGGGGGGGGGGTTACGTTTTATATTCATTAATTACTAATTAATACTCTCTTGAAAATACAGTCACAAAGATGAAAGCAGTATTTTCATTTAAAAATACAAAACCATTGTAAACATCATTACTCGCTCCAAATCAAAAGGCAGGTGGAGCAGCTGTGGGAAAGGAGAGCCTTCCCATACCACCAACTTAAAAAAAAAAAACCTGCAAGTTGCAGGGTTGGTATTAGAGTGGCCTCAGGCAAGCAAGAAAAGGCGCAGGACCATTCTATAAAAAAAATAATGCGCCAAAGAAACAATAAATAAATCCAAAAGGGCATGTAACAGGGGCAGACGCCACCAACATGAAAACACACACAAAGGTGGGACTAAGAGCAGGTTTTCGCCAATAAAAAGAAAGCAATTTAGAAAGGTATACGATGGAACGAATAGAAAGTGGCAGGTGTGGTCTAAACCCATTGAGGAGATACAGCATGCCTCGCAGAGTAGCGCAAGCGCGCTCCAAGGCTCGACCAAAAACATCAGTAGGCTCACCCACTAATGTGCACCAATCACCTTTTCCAAGTGTTTACTAAGCAGCAAGGGCAGGCGTGCAATTGATATACAAGTTTACACCAAGGAGTGGCAACCTATTGATGAAAAGGCTATGTCCATGAATTGAAAAGTTGATAATTGTGACTAGGACTAACATGCAGAGAGAGGAGGGAGGTTTAGGAAGTTGTTACAAGAAGTCATTGAACATAACCAACTTACAAGAGAACTGTAGCAGTTAGTAGGTGAAGAAACAAGAATTGGCGTTGCCAATAGGTCTCAAAGTAGGAAAGTTGGAGCTATTGGTTTTGTAAATGACATTTTATATTTATATATCGTTATTGGCATTGTCAATAACAATATATAAATATAAAATGTCATTTACAAAACCAATAGCTCCAACTTTCCAAATGCGAAACCGATTGGCAACGCCAGTGCTTGTTTAACTTTTTGGGGAAGTGGTGTAAAGAGTAGTGGTCAAAGCCATGTCGTTTCTTGGCGCTAATAAGAAGTAATCTGCATGCTAAAGTGCTGTTCTGTGGAAGTGCAGAGGTACACATTTTAGTTCTGCCTTTGAAATGGTCGGCTGCATGCACTATTGTAAACAATTTTATTTCACAGTTTCGCTCCTCACTGTCAGGAGCTGATTTAAACTACCAAGTTGAGACGCCCCCCCCCTTTCAGAGAGAAGAGCACACAGTTGCACGCTGCTGTTTAGTAAAATGATAATGTATCAAAGCAGCCATCGCCTCACCCTTCCCTTACTTCATCCAGCTATTGTTCAAAAGGTCACATACACCTCTTAACTCCAGGGGCGGCTGGTGACATTTGAAAGTGGTGTGGCGTAAACTAATATTACACCGCAGCGAGCGAGCACAGCGAGCGAGCGAGCCCGAACCACCTTGCATCCATCCATACATCATTCATGCATCCACCCATCCATCCATCCACCCACCCACCCATCCATCCATCCATCAATTCTGCATCCATCCTGCATCCATCATTCATTCATGCATCCACCCATCCATCCAGCATCCATCATTCATTCATGCATTCACCCATCCATCCATCCTGCATCCATCATTCATTCATGCATCCACCAATCCATCCATCCACCCATCCATCCTGCATCCATCATTCATTCATGCATCCACCCATCCATCCATTCATCCATCCACCCATCCATCCTGCATCCATCCATCCATCATTCATTCATGCATCCACCCATCCATCCATCCATCCATCCACCCATCCAGCATCCATCCATCATTCATGCATCCATCCATCCATCCACCCATCCATCCATCCACCCATCCATCATCCATTCCTGCATCCATTCCTGCATCCATTCATGCATCCATCCATCCATCCATCCTGCATCCATCATTCATTCATGCACCCATCCATCCACCCTGCATCCATCCTGCATCCATCATTCATTCATCCACCCATCCTGCATCCATCATTCATTCATGCACCCATCCATCCATCCACCCATCCATCCTGCATCCATCATTCATTCATCCACCCATCCATCCACCCATCCAGCATCCATCATTCATTCATCCACCCATCCATCCATCCATCCACCCATCCACCCATCCAGCATCCATCCATCATTCATGCATCCATCCACCCACCCACCCATCCATCCACCCATCCATCATCCATTCCTGCATCCATTCCTGCATCCATTCATGCATCCATCCATCCATCCATCCTGCATCCATCATTCATTCATGCACCCATCCATCCACCCTGCATCCATCCTGCATCCATCATTCATTCATCCACCCATCCTGCATCCATCATTCATTCATGCACCCATCCATCCACCCTGCATCCATCCTGCATCCATCATTCATTCATCCACCCATCCACCCATCCTGCATCCATCCTGCATCCATCATTCATTCATGCATCCACCCATCCATTCATCCACCCATCATTCATCCTGCATCCATTCATGCATCCATCCATCATTCATGTATTTTTATGACCCTATAACTTGCACACAGCTTGTCAGTGTTTAATACCAGTCTCGAACCTTGTACTCCAGCACCAATGATACATGATTAATATTAATTGTTTTTAAAAACATGTATTTATTTGACACCAATTTCACACCTTAGTCGGAACATCATTTTTATTTGTTTTTTAAAATATCTATTTATTTAACACCAGTGTAAGTCATGTATACATTTTTATGGTTCGATAAGAGGCTCGAACCTGGTTTCCCATCACCAATGTCGGCCGTGCTCTATCCGTCAGGGGTTATGTAACAGGGCTATGTAGTGACCAGCCAATCCTGCGCCAGGATTGGCTGGGGGGGCACCATGACTCCTCGCCCAGTCGCCCTGTGTAACCCCGGGGGCTGCGGCCCGCCCCCTGGTCCTCTCTTTAAGGGGGAATTCACAAGAAAACGATCTGCGCATGCGCGGGCATGTTTGTGCCCAAAAATACACTTGCGCAGCTGCAGCAGCCCGATCAAACCCCCCCCCCCCCATCCCCGCCCCCTCTTGCGCACTCCGGGAAGGTCGGGTGTCTTCCGGTTTCCCGGCCGGCAGATAGCGCGATTTTTTTAAATAATTGTGTTTGGCTTCTAGTGACAACGTGGTGGGTCCATGGGGCTTAGTGGGGCTTCGCCCCTACGCCCCAATGGACGCACCGCGCCTGCTTAACTCTACCTTAGTGGGGCTTCGCCCCTACGCCCCAATGGACGCACCGCGCCTGCTTAACTCTACCTTCGTGGTACAGCGTTCTGCCATTCGCCAGAACCTAAGTGCAGGGCTATAAGTGAGATGGGAAAAGGGGGCGTGGTCGGTGTAATTAAGGGCGGGGCTTAAAACACAGACTAAAAAATTGTCTTTAGTATAGTTTTGCTGCCCCACTGGTACTTTGCTTTTTCCGTCATTGCATCCAGATATATGATACCACACTATGATCTCTGGAATTACCGGGCGCTTTCCTGCATTTGATTCACCGAATGCAGACATGTTCCATCTGCTTTCTGAAGATGCAAAACGTTTGCAGAAAAGCATATGTTACTGAGGGACTTCCCCACATAGTAAAAGTCATTCATGCTAAGGTAATTTAGCATTTTATCCAAATTAAAAGGTCATAGTCGGCTGCCAGGACGGCTCAGTTTGTGAAACGCTCGCCGCTGACAAGTACCGTCATCTTTAAGTTAGGAGTTCAAATTCCTTAAATAAAGGAGCAGCCTTGCTTCCTTCTGTGGTTGATAAATTGAGTGCCACTTCTTGGGCAAAAGTAACCCTTATTGTTAGAAGTGTAGTGCAAGGACTGTATGAAAACACCGTACCGTTGTTGTCGTTTTAAGCGGAAGAAACACCGCCTTTCCCCTCATGGGGAACATGCCTTATTCTTACATTTCTAAAACCCCTCAAATGACAGGGCAGAGGGTACACTGAGTTGTCCAGTGAACACAGGTCCACACCGAATTAAAACTCTTCCAAGGGCCTCACATGGCGTTTTGTTTTGTGCACATAAGTACAACATTTTCAAACACACCAAACTGGAATTAAGTGTGGGTAGGGAAATGTACGTAAATCAGTCTGTAAGAATCCACCATGAATGACATAATGAACTGGTGGCTGCATTGAATACATTAATTACCCGCAGCCAGTGTCACGGTCAATTGTCAAATACGGTTGTCACTGTCAAATCTGTTTCCGGACGATGATGATAAAATTAATAAAATAAATAATATTAATAATAAAAACATATTATTATTCTCATCATCATCATTACACTAAACAAATGTGAAAATAATATCAATATTGTTACCATGCTCATAATACTTTTTGTCCGTATTCTCACCCTAAACCGGACTGTCGCTGTTCTCACTGTACAACTGCTCGTCTCAGAAGCGACCAGACGCATTGTGGTTATTACAAAATGTTTTTGTTTCTACTGGCAGCAGTGTCATTATAGATTTATTAATATGCCATCTTCATTTAAGAGAATGGCTTATATTGTTTTTTCATCGCAACATTTATGGGGCATTTGTATCTTTAACCCCCGGACAGCCATGCTCCTTAATTGAAAAAATTGCACCCATAAAATGCCCACGAGAGGTCTACTGACTGAGAGCATGCTACAAAGTGAACTAAATTTAATTACTGCTGGCATTTCTTTCTCCACGTCCAATCAAGCGACAAGATGCGGTTTCGTTGCAGGTTGATAAATAATACTTTAGGTTTTGCCTCGCCAAAGATGCGCTCTGCGCATCTTTTCGGCGCAGGCGAAAACCTGATGAGAACTGTAGTGTGGCTTTGTTCGGCCCTCGTCATTGATTGGCTGGCTCCGTAAACGGAGCCTTGCCATTGGACGAGGGGCCTGTCCGTCAATGCCGGACCAGACACGGGGGCGTTCCCGACATTCTTTGGCTTTTGCCGACGTCACGGGACGCCGGGAACGCCCCCGTGTCTGGTCCGGCATTGCCGGCACTACTGCGTTGCATGCCGAGGCTTTTAATCACAGTTCCTGCGCGAGTGGTTCGGCCCGGGAGTAGACTGCATTCCAGCGAGTCATGTAGGGTGAGTGCTCTGAATGAGCCGCTGTGCGCTCCCGGCTTGCTTCGGATGTATGTCCCGTGCTGCTCAGAGCTACTCGCTGCCCCTCAGTGACTTCCCCGTCCCTGTCAGGAACCGACAAAAGGGACGTCTGTGGACTTGTCCAGCACTAACAGCGAACTCATTAGAAAGGGCACAGACCTCATCATCAGCAGCAACATCTGTGTGGAGTCCACTTTACAGACCCTTCGGTGTTCATGGCATGTGCGTTTAGGGAAAGCAGCTGCCACTTTCCACAGACCCGTAAGAGAGGCGAATCTACGGGGTAAGCTGGTGTAACTTTGCATTCTTCCGTGGCTGCGATACTTTCCCCCTTCCCTCCTCTTCCTTTTGTTTGTGGGCTGGTGCCGCTGCAGTGGTGCTCTGCTCGCAATTGAATGGAGAGGGATGAATAGGGTTATTGTGTGGGGGTGAGAGGGGAGGGGGCAATAGAAACTTCTTTAGAAGCATGCTGTGTGGGGGCAGCCCTCTCTGTGGCAGATAAAGCGCTGCGGGTTGAGGTTTGGGCTGTGGGCAGGTTGCAGGCAGTTTTTCGGCAGCCGGAAAGTTCCCGTTTCTGGTGAATGAATGACTGGGTAACTTTGGGCTGCCCGATGCACACAGTGTGAGAGAGGGGCGGCGCGCGCATGAACGGGAGGTACCGGTCCTACTGCTGCTGTCATCCTACATACAGGTACTGACCACCTGCAGATGGAAATGGGTAAAGTGTGCGTCCTACCGTGAAATGCGTGCTGGATCTGGCCATGCTATTCCTACCTTCATTTTTAGGTCCGGGAACGCCCCCGTGTCTGGTCCGGCATTGCCGGCACTACTGCGTTGCATGCCGAGGCTTTTAATCACATAATCAGAATCGCAAAAGTGAAACTACGAGTCCCAGAATGCAAGGTGCGGTTGGTTGAAAAGCCAAAACTGCTTAAAATTTCATGCATGGTATCTTTGCATTTTACCAGCTAAACTACTGTGCCTATGCATGCAAATGCATACGGTGGTTTAGAATTAAAAACACATGTTCCCTGGTGGCCAGCATTAAAGCGTCGTTTCTGCAATATAAACAAATTGACCACAATAAAACGTTTCCAAAATCATAGACTATTGAGAAGTGGCAGGCTCAGTAAGAGCCGTGGACACAAAAAAGACAGCTCGACAACGGCAAGTAAAAGGTCCTTTGCACATCAGAAATGTAAAATACTTCCACGTGCTGCAAGCAGCACATCAGGCTGCTATTGTTTTCCACATGTAGCATAGCTCCCAGTCCAGCTGCAGGACGTCCTCTTTATCAGATGCGAGAGGCGGTGGGTCCGAAAGCTGTCTCGAATTAAACAAATGCAGCATGAAAGGAGGAAGGCATGTTTAACTTGGGGGGCACGACCAATGCCAAATGCTGAAAAGTAACATGATGCCCAATCCTAAAAAAAAGTTTTAGTGGGTAAAAAGAAAAAGGTGTAATTGCTTCCAGAAATGTAATTAGAGTCTGCATATGTGAGCAAGGAGTGCTTTCTTTTCACTTCAGCAATCTCAATCAGAGCTCTAATCGCCAGCAGGCGCTCAGGGGACCAGCCGGCCGCTCCCTGCACACAGGAGCCGGCCGCAGCCAGGAGACAGTCCAAGGCGACGTGGGGACTGGGAGTGGTACAGTCCGCCGCTCCCCGGAGTTCCTGCGCGAGTGGTTCGGCCCGGGAGTAGACTGCATTCCAGCGAGTCATGTAGGGTGAGTGCTCTGAATGAGCCGCTGTGCGCTCCCGGCTTGCTTCGGATGTATGTCCCGTGCTGCTCAGAGCTACTCGCTGCCCCTCAGTGACTTCCCCGTCCCTGTCAGGAACCGACAAAAGGGACGTCTGTGGACTTGTCCAGCACTAACAGCGAACTCATTAGAAAGGGCACAGACCTCATCATCAGCAGCAACATCTGTGTGGAGTCCACTTTACAGACCCTCCGGTGTTCATGGCATGTGCGTTTAGGGAAAGCAGCTGCCACTTTCCACAGACCCGTAAGAGAGGCGAATCTACGGGGTAAGCTGGTGTAACTTTGCATTCTTCCGTGGCTGCGATACTTTCCCCCTTCCCTCCTCTTCCTTTTGTTTGCGGGCTGGTGCCGCTGCAGTGGTGCTCTGCTCGCAATTGAATGGAGAGGGATGAATAGGGTTATTGTGTGGGGGTGAGAGGGGAGGGGGCAATAGAAACTTCTTTAGAAGCATGCTGTGTGGGGGCAGCCCTCTCTGTGGCAGATAAAGCGCTGCGGGTTGAGGTTTGGGCTGTGGGCAGGTTGCAGGCAGTTTTTCGGCAGCCGGAAAGTTCCCGTTTCTGGTGAATGAATGACTGGGTAACTTTGGGCTGCCCGATGCACACAGTGTGAGAGAGGGGCGGCGCGCGCATGAACGGGAGGTACCGGTCCTACTGCTGCTGTCATCCTACATACAGGTACTGACCACCTGCAGATGGAAATGGGTAAAGTGTGCGTCCTACCGTGAAATGCGTGCTGGATCTGGCCATGCTATTCCTACCTTCATTTTTAGGTTTTGCCTCGCCAAAGATGCGCTCTGCGCATCTTTTCGGCGCAGGCGAAAACCTGATGAGAACTGTAGTGTGGCTTGGTTCGGCCCTCGTCATTGATTGGCTGGCTCCGTAAACGGAGCCTTGCCATTGGACGAGGGGCCTGTCCGTCAATGCCGGACCAGACACGGGGGCGTTCCCGACATTCTTTGGCTTTTGCCGACGTCACGGGACGCCGGGAACGCCCCCGTGTCTGGTCCGGCATTGCCGGCACTACTGCGTCTCTTCTCCCCCGTTTCCCGCCCCGTGACTGGCCGGCCGGCCAATCCTAGCGCGGCCGGCCGGAAGTGCCCGCCCCCCGCAGCCCGGGGGAAGAAGGAAGACGGCAAGCAGTATGGCGGCGCCCGCGGGGCTCCCGTGGCCTGGAGGGAACCGCCGCCGTCGACGTTGCCGGTCTCCCATGCCGAAGAGGGAGACCGGAGAAGTGCCGCCGTCGCAAGGTGCAGGTGAGTCGATTTCTTTGTTTTTTTTTTCCCCTCCTCTCTTCCCCTGCCTTCCTGCCCCAACCTCTCTCCCCCTGTCTCCTACCTTCACTCCGCTGTGCCTCTCTCCCTATGCTGTTGTCTGCTGCCGCGTCTTGTTAACACTGCAGTCTCTTGTTTTTAAGCATAGCCTGTGCTGTCTGGGAAATGCTTTATGACCCAGACCAGACATAGCACCCCTATCCAAATAGAGACGGGGTTTACCATGGGGCCCGACCCTCTTTCTGGGTTATGTTTTTGAATAAACCACCTTCAGGAAACAAAGATCACGGGGACGTGTTAACCCGGGTTGCAGGGGTTTGGGGAGCATTGGTTTCTTTGCCCTGGGAGGGAAGAAAGAGACTGCTGCTTGCATGCAGGCAGGCAGGCAGGCGACTTTGTTTGGCACTGGCTGTGTCTGCGGTGCCAGCCCAGGATTGCTGTATGGTGCAGTGTTTGATCAGTAGGCAAAGGTGCTGTGGCTCAGAACACCCCTTCGGTTCTTTTGTCTTTCAGACCGCAGATCGGCCGACTGGGTATATATATATTTTTTTTGTTAAACCCGTGCCTCCTACTGATTTTCTTTTTTTTTTTTTTGCAAACCCATGATTTTGGTTGCCACCAGGGGCATAATAACACGGTGGCACAGATTTGAGACACCCTTTAACCGCGAAAGCTTTACCACTACCCAGAATGAATCAACTGTATTTCGCTGCACTTTTGGACCAATGTGCTCGAAATTACTGTTCTTCAAATTGCATCAATATGTTGTGTTTTCAAAACAGATTGGATTAATCTAAGTATTATAAAAAAAGACAACACAATTTGTCTGCTTCGGGAAGCTTTCGATTTGTCATGTGTAGAATTGTAGTTCAAAAGAGCTATTTAGGCAGGTGCTTTTTTTGAATTGTATGCGTGATGGATGAATTGTTCACCCGTTTTTGACCAGCGTTTAGGAGTCTCCGCCTTTCTAGGCCATTGGGTTATTGCTAATTGACGGGCACTGAAAGTCCTTTCGTATGCCAGCCCACACCGAGGCCTTTGTGAATTGAGGTGGTGATCTCACGCAATTACACAGTATGCCGGCGTCCACTTAAGTAAAACTCGTTATAATTGGCACTCTGCCTGCCACTGTTTGCAGCAGGGCCAACGACTGAAGAAGCATGACATGTGACGGCCCTCTCTCCCCGTGTAAAGTCGATGCACTTTATGAGTCTGTGTTACACCTGTTGTGTTCCGCAATGGATTGATCCTTTTTCCAGTAACTCAGTCCAGTGTTTTAAGAGATATGATCAGCTCTCCTGGGCGTGAACCGATTTGCTGTTAACGAAACTAGAAACACATGGAATAATAATAGAACCGGCTTTTTCGAGCACCTACCTTACACGTTAAGTACACGTTAAGTAGTATTTCTGTTTCTGCAGCCTGTCCTTTCTAAGACACACTTTTTGATGTCGCATGCAATATTAAACTGAGTATTAAAACAAGTTAGCTGACCCAGTTTCCTTTCTGACAATTTTAAGAGTCAGTTTTAAGTTTTAATACCTGACCATACCTCTGGTTATGAAGCTCAGATTGTGTAGTACTAACTGTAGAGAGATGCTGAACGTTGTATTGCATTGATTACGTGACTGTTATGTGCTCCAAAATGAATGTCATGTAGAGTATGGATACCAAGTGACTACATGCATTAGGACACTAAGTATTGTATAGTAGTTGTATTTCTACAATACTTCATACCACTGACACACCTGACGTGACCACTTGAGATCTGTCATCAGGCGTTGCCTGCGTTTTTCACTGTTATTCTGGAAATGCTCCACTTTGAGTCACCGTGTTTATTAGTACATTTATCTGAATTTTGAAATGGATAAAAGGACACATTCAGCGTGGAGGGGCCACCGCCCCCCCCCCCCCCCGAAAATTACTTAACTGAATGGGAAACGTTATTTTAAGCAGAATAGGGAATAATTTTACCCGGGGCGTGGTAGTCGCGCTAGAAATGCAGCTTTTTTGGCAGGCACACAAATAAAAATAGACAAATCCGGCTTAAACAGTAATGTTGTTGTTGCCAGCTTTTTATTAAAGTGCGTTTTGCTTTGTGTCCTCGGCCAAGTGGTGTTCTTATCTCTGTTGGTGGCGTGGTATCTCCTGTTCACATCCTGGAGGACGTCCCAATCTGTGACAGTCTTCCTGTGGTTTGCAGTCCAGTTTTGCCCACTGTGTATTGTTGTGCATTCACCTACTACGACAGTTTACTTTGTATGTTCAGTGCTTCAATTCTTTAGCTTCTATTGCTGGGTTTAAAAAAAAAATATTTTCATATTCTCGGTTATTGTACTTGTGTTTACCGCGGATATATCAGTGTGCCTCACTTAAGTGCCATTTCTTAGCTAAACTGCTCTTTAAAATTGGAGGCTAGCGCAGCGTACGAAGGGGGTGTTGAACGGCTCCTGTCAGGATTGGGAGGTGGGGGCTGCGTCATGCGCGCGCAGTTTATTTTTCCGGGTATCTCGCGCTCTCCAGTGACGCCGAGATTGATGGATCGAATACAGACTGCGCAGAATGATAACTAATGCACACCAGAAGGGTCTGGTATCCTCTGTGGATGAGATCTAAAGCCCTGTGACTCGCATTAAATGTAGCATACTTCTGCTCTGTGTGGGGGGGGCTCTGTGTGGGTGTATGTGTGGAGGGCACTGTGTGGTTGTGTGGGGGGGCGCTGTGTGTGTGTGTGGGGGGCTCTCTGTGGGTGTTTGTGTGTGGTATTTGCGAGAGATTAAGCTATTGGCATTGTAAATGACAATGCCATTTATTTATGTTAAAAAAAACATAAATAAAAATAATGTCAAGAGCAATGCCAATAGCTCTAACTTTAACAAAGGCAAAACCATTGCATTGTAAATGCTTGTTTTGTTACCATGCTCATAATACTTTTTGTCCGTATTCTCACCCTAAACCGGACCCTAAACCGGTCTGTTCTGACTGCTGCTGTTTCCTGCAATGCTATCCTTACCTATATGCATGGCAGCCTCGCGAGACCGCAGACGTAAATGACCACTGTCTGGCGATAGTATCACAACCAAGATTAGATAACACCGTCCTGGTCAGGAGGCCACAGAGAACATGAACGTAGAAAGCACGTGACACAAAAGTAAACAGAAGCCCTGAGGCTGAAGAAACACCGCCTTTCCCCTCATGGGGAACATGCCTTATTCTTACATTTCTAAAACCCCTCAAATGACAGGGCAGAGGGTACACTGAGTTGTCCAGTGAACACAGGTCCACACCGAATTAAAACTCTTCCAAGGGCCTCACATGGCGTTTTGTTTTGTGCACATAAGTACAACATTTTCAAACACACCAAACTGGAATTAAGTGTGGGTAGGGAAATGTACGTAAATCAGTCTGTGAGAATCCACCATGAATGACATAATGAACTGGTGGCTGCATTGAATACATTAATTACCCGCAGCCAGTGTCACGGTCGATTGTCAAATACGGTTGTCACTGTCAAATCTGTTTCCGGACGATGATGATAAAATTAATAAAATAAATAATATTAATAATAAAAACATATTATTATTCTCATCATCATCATTACACTAAACAAATGTGAAAATAATATCAATATTTTTACCATGCTCATAATACTTTTTGTCCGTATTCTCACCCTAAACCGGACTGTCGCTGTTCTCACTGTACAACTGCTCGTCTCAGAAGCGACCAGACGCATTGTGGTTATTACAAAATGTTTTTGTTTCTACTGGCAGCAGTGTCATTATAGATTTATTAATATGCCATCTTCATTTAAGAGAATGGCTTATATTGTTTTTTCATCGCAACATTTATGGGGCATTTGTATCTTTAACCCCCGGACAGCCATGCTCCTTAATTGAAAAAATTGCACCCATAAAATGCCCACGAGAGGTCTACTGACTGAGAGCATGCTACAAAGTGAACTAAATTTAATTACTGCTGGCATTTCTTTCTCCACGTCCAATCAAGCGACAAGATGCGGTTTCGTTGCAGGTTGATAAATGCTGATGTTATTTGACCTCGCCAGGTAATAGCCGATTGCTGACTGCCGTTGCAATGTGTCAAAAACATTGACTTTCACACATACAAATGCGCAGAGGCATGCAACTGCCAAGCAGCACACAATCACACAGAAAGACGCAGACACCCACGAAAACTCAGTGCATAGACAAAACGGTCTGTTCTGACTGCTGCTGTTTCCTGCAATGCTATCCTTACCTATATGCATGGCAGCCTCGCGAGACCGCAGACGTAAATGACCACTGTCTGGCGATAGTATCACAACCAAGATTAGATAACACCGTCCTGGTCAGGAGGCCACAGAGAACATGAACGTAGAAAGCACGTGACACAAAAGTAAACAGAAGCCCTGAGGCTGATGAATCAGCGCTGATAAAGTATGTTCACTGTTATTACAACAACAAGCCGGAGGGAAGGCAGAGAAGGGGAGGGGGGAGGAGAAATGCGACACGGCGGGCAGGGGAGGGGGCCGAGTGGGGAGAGGAGTGGGAAGAGTGCTGCTATGGCCTGGGGGAAGCTGGCTGGGGAGGGGGAGGAGAAATGCAAGTAAGGCTGTGCGCGGGGAGAGAGAGGGGAGGTGCTGGAGCTGGGGAACAGACGGAGATCGTGAACAAAGGGTAACACACAGGAAAATAAATGTGTACTGCACAAATGATGGTTAACACAGCAAAGACTGAATCATAGACTGACGTTCACGCAATGCAGGTTGAACAGCACAGGGTGGGGAATCCGGTCATTTTACAGGCCTGGGAAAGAGTGGAGGTGCTGAAAGAGAAACCAGCCATGAATAATTAGGGGAGGAGAAGCCGCACAGCACACGCTGGGAGAAGCCCTTTGATGTGCTGTGCTGCTGTGAAAAAATGCAATTAGGAGGGAGGGAGGGAGGCTGATGCGCGTGCTTGTTTGGTCACGTGATTCACATGAACTCAAAGAAAACCGCACCAAAAAGCCCTTGGTTTGACGAGCATTTTGAGCACTTGAATTCTCGCTCCGCTCAATATGCATGCTCAAAATTGCAGTACTCAGCAGATGTTCTGTGCGAGCTGAGGGATGTCAGCAGAATGGTCTCTAAAAGGAGGTTAGAAATACACCAGGTATTGAACATAGTGGACCAAAGAGTATATGGTCTCTATTAGTCCCTATTAGTTCAATGAATGCTTACCTCAAGCGAGAAAACATTCCACCCTGGAGTGTAGTGAGTTTTTTTTTATAGGTCTGTTTCCATAAAAAAAAAACAGTAAATACGACCTCATAAAGAAGTAATCTAAAAAATCACCATCTATACTACTATTATAAAGAGAGAACTTGCACCTTTTGGCCAGGTAAACTTGGGAACCACAGCGCCAATCTACACACCCGATACATCTATGAAAATGTCAGGGTGTGTAGATGGACATAGGCTATATAAATAAAAATAAAAAAGTAAATTAAAAAAAATTTGTTTGTAAACAAAGTAGTCCCCTGAAAGTAGCGCCGGCCGGGACCTAGCGCTGGCCGTGACGCGACGTGCGTGATGACAACGAAGGAGGAGGGCAGTGCAGTGACGAGCGGCTGTGCAGTGAAGAGCGGCGGCACAGGTAAGGGAAGGGAAAGTGAGACTGTGATGCAGGGGGAGGAAAGAAGGAGGCAGCAGTAAATGAAAATGTCGGGGCGGGAGGGGGGCGCGAGTGAGTCTGGGCGGGAGGGGGGCGCGAGTGAGTCTGGGCGGGAGGGGGGCGCGAGTGAGTCTGGGCGGGAGGGGGGTGCGAGTGAGTCTGGGCGGGAGGGGGGCGCGAGTGAGTCGGGGCGGGAGGGAGTCGGTGCGGGAGAGGGTTGGGGCAGGAGCGGGTGTACTGCCCCCAGCCCCTTTCTGCCCCAGGCAACGCTGGGGCGGGCTGCTAGTATATTATAAAAATGGAAGTCATAGGAAGGGTGATGCGCACAGAGATATTCTTACACAGTGTGGTAGTGTGCTCAGTACAAATAGTATGTGTTCATACTGTGTACAATTGTATTTGTTCATATCAGAGTCTGAGAGCAGTTAGAAAGCATCGGTGCATGGTAAGTTGCAAGCATAAAGATGACAATCTTATGCTTATAATACTACTCCTTACCTCGCGAACAAGAGCACACAGAATAGAGCACGTCACTGTACACAGTAATGTTTTTCCTGTGTATAACCTTTTATCATTTTTCACGAGAGCACATCAGTGCATGTGCCATTGTCTGGTCTTGATTAAACCGCACCATAAACTTGTTTTGTTTTTGATTTTAACAGAAATACATTAAAAAAAAAACAAATACACACAGACACACATATGTACACTGAAAAAACAAATGTTAAAGTAATGTTATAGTTAGGAACTGTAATAATACCTTACTTCACATAAAGAAAACAAATGTAGAAATTCACTGAAAAACACAAAGGTTAAAAGGGATGTTATAGTCAGGTGAAAATGTCAGTTAAAACAATATTTTAAACTAGCAAAACCACTGAAATTCACCAGTATTAGTAATCTCAAATAACTATAACTCGTGCCCTAAATTAACTAAAACTCGCTCTTTGGCCATGTACAGCGTTGTCATCAATCATGTCATTTCAGATGTTGCAGTCATTTTATCAATGATGTCACAGAACATGTCATGAGTGATATAACATGTGAGGTAAATGGCAGTACATAGCGGGGACGCAAGTAATAGCTACTCAAGGGCACAAATTATAGTTATTTGATATAACTATTACTGGGGAATTTCAGCACACTCCCTGGATCAAGAGCTAGCTTTCTGTCAAATTTTTTTTTTTTTTTTAAATTTTTGGAAGACCTTTATTGACAAGAAGGTAAACATACACTCATGAGCGCAGCCCGAAGGCTCAGAAGTACATTACAGGCCAATAAGGTAAGTCCATCAGGATCAAAGACAGGAGCATTGTGGTCTAATTTTAAATTTAAAGTCTGAAGGATAGTTGGCATCAGGATATCAAAGACAGACCATCGGTTCCGATTACATGCAAACAGGATTAAACAGCATGCTATGCAGAGTATCGCCAGAACCACTTCTTGCCGCAGTTAGAAATCGTCATGGAAAGGGCGCAGATCCGGAAGCAAGCAAACAACAATTAATACTCAGAACACAGTGGTCCACTTTCGAGTGGCTACAAATATATCCAGTCCGCAATATTACACAGTGGACACACTCCCGGATCACGCAAAACCCAATCCCACTAAAAGACTATATAAAGGAAAGAGACAAGAAAGAAGAAAAGTAGGGCCATAGAGACAAAGAAACACAAAAAACACGTTGCGCCCCAACCCCCCACCCTGCATGCAGCGGAAGGCCACGGCCCACCCCCCCCATAGGCATGCTTGGTACCCAGAAAACCCACAAGAGGGAATATAGAAAAGACTCGAACAAGAAATAGGCCATAGAACAAAAGAAGAAAATAACCCACAGGCAAGATAAAAGAAGCTCAAGAACCCCATCTCACTGACCCCCCACCCTGCACGTTCTAAGAGGCTACGGCCCCCCCCTATTAACGTGCCTATCCCCCCAAAGAGCCCCAATGAAAGGGGAAAAAACCGGGGGGAATCATAGAAATCAATTGCCCACCCTCCCCCCCTTACACAAAGCAACTCAGGCTCGAAACGCAAAAAGACCCATAGTACACCAATAATAAATGCGGCACATCGCAGACCAGGGAAGCGTCATTCGTTCAATATCAGACCGGGTATCCATCAGGCAATCCAAAGAAGAGAAGATAAAGTCACCCATGGCCCATCTTGACCCTGCCATCAATGCGCAGCCCCAGATAGTTAACAACGCAGTCCAGTACCAGACAGTCAGGATAGTTAGGCAAACAAATCAGAGCCAATGTCCTGTGAGACACCACAATCCGGGGCCCGAGGAGACCACCATTCCAAACACGGAGGCGCTGCAGGAAGAAAGCGAGTCCAGCTCCCAAGGCACGGCACAGTACAAGCAGCGTGGAGTGAACGGGCAAAGAAGCAGCACGGAGAGGACAGTCCTTCTTCTCACCGGTATCGGGCACCAAAGTCTCACACACACAAGCAGTCGGCTCTAGCGCGTCTTCAACACTAAGCAGGGCATCCCGCGGAGCCATCTGTAAGCATTCGTCAGGGACATCCAGTGGCAGTAGGAGATCAGGAATAGCCGCGCTCTCCCTCTGACCGTCAAAGTCCACAGTAGTCAGTAGAACATGCATGACGTCCAGTTTACGTCCGAGCTCCCTGCCTTCCCTCATCCAGGCAAGGCGAAGAGATCCCAGGGCAGCAACAATGTCCCGAACCGTGGGTTCCATAGTGCACGGTCAGCACAGATCCACCATTACCCAATATAGCGCCCGACCCAGCCGGTGGCAGCAGCTCACGCAATCTCACCCGGGCAGAGAGCTGGCGGTAAAGATAACATACGGGTGTCCGCCACACTGTAAAAACTCTGGTAATCCACTGTACCTCAATGGCCGCACTCGTGTCAGTTCGTCCGTGGGCACACGGTAGGAAGCGTATGCAGCAGACACACTGGGCTATGCGAAATCACAGCCCCACAGGTAATTCCGCCAGAAACATACCAGCATTCCTAGAAGCCTGGCACCAGGTCCGCAAAGGAAACACAGATCTGCTCCAGCGTGTGCAGCTTCTTAACCGACCCAAAATGGCGCCCCTCCGTCCTTCCAGCCGGCACAAACAAGCAGCCGAGAACAAAGGAAAAGTCTCACCGATCAATGAGACAAAGTCCCCCAATGCGGCCGTTTCCTCAGCAGCGCGGGTTGATGAAAGCAACCTGTTCAGCGGCAATGTCGCCTCCCGCGAGGATGAACGACGGTCGTCACGGCCTTCAGAGCTGCCCACTCGAGTGATCCCGGCCCCCGGCAACCACTTCCGTCCCCTCGGGCAGCAGCCGGGCTCAGTCACGGTCTGGGCGAAGCGGGTCGGGAAGGAGGGTTACCGGACCCATCCAGACTTGGGAGTCACTGCAATCGGTTCCCCTGGTCTTCCGACGGCACAGCAAGTCGGCCCGGAGCCTGTGCAAGCGGGGGAAGGCAGGATAATAGCAGGATTGATTCCGTGGCGAGCGGAGCTCGCAAGCTAGGCAGCCACGCCCCCCCCTTTCTGTCAAATTTGATGTAATTCTGTTTAGCTGTTTTGGCCTCAGCTGTGTCTAACTTTCATATGGAAAATTGCATTGGGAAAACTTGTTTTGGACGTCAAACATATTAGCAAACCAAAAAAATCAATTTCCTATGGAAACGGGGACCTATCTATAACTCAATGAGGACCGTACTGGGTTATATATATATATATATATATATATATATATATATATATATATATATATATATATATATATATATATATATATATATATATATATATATATAACCATAGGTTTCAGGGACGTTATAGTTAGTTGGACATTTCACTCATACAAAACCATAAAAATTCCCCCGTTATAGTTAGTTCAGCTAACTATAACTCGCGCCCCCGCAATGCACTGCTGATGACGTCACATATTACATAATTCGTGACATGGTCAGTGACATCATGGATGAAATCACTGATGACGTCTTCGTATCTCTTTGGAAACTAACTCTGTTGTGGTCTGTACCTGCTTGCAGTCCCTCGTCGAAACTGGAGGGCCAGGTCTTTGTTCTCATATATGTATATATCCACGAGCAAATATCCCAAGCGGGGGGTGGGACTCTTATCTGGTGCTGGCGGCGAGGCTCGGGACAGCCTCGCAAAGTATTGCTCCAGCAATTTCCTTCAAACAAGAAGGCGTCGAACACCACTTCAATATTAGCTTCAGTTTGTTTATTTCCTGTAGGTTCTTCCCCACCTATGCGTTTCGAACATCAACTGTCCCTGGTCACGGTTAACAAACATTAGTCTTATCTTTGTGTTAGTTATTTATACTGTAGGCTCCACCTAGTATGTTATGATGCATTGTGGGCTCAGTAGGCAATGCTTTCTTTCAAGCTTATCTTCGCATTGAGGAGCCGGTGTTCGGCATTTTACGTTATTTTAGGGAGTTATTCACCACTTACAATTATTCAGCAAATGTCATCTGCATGAGAACATTGATGTTTAGTACATCAGTTATCTTTTCAGACAGATAAGTTTAATTGGGCTCATGCTGTAGCACAGTGACTACATGTCTTAGTGTGATTATTGGCTGAGTGCCTGTATATGTTTAACCCCTTCTATCGTAATTGCCGTTCTCACAGCTCCCCATTGCTCCGATAGCAAGTATAAAAAAAACGATTATCTTATTCACATGTCTACTGATATTTCCTTTGTCATACTTAGTACAATTTTTTGACTAAAGGCCCAACTAAGGCGAAGTCTATATGTAAAGATTGGCTCAGTCAAATATTACAAATGACTCTCATAATAATTCCATGGACTTTCACCATAGTTCTTTGGAAGGCATCCAACTTTTGGAAGTCTTAAAGATGTACATGCATCTCTTCGTCCCCGTTAAGTCCCATCGGGGTCCTGCGCAGGCGAAACGCGGCTCTCTTTTTCTGCATGGTCGTGGGAGACCTGAACAACAATAAATAAGCCTGATCCATAAATGCCTTGTGTACGTGCCTCTTCTTCTCTGAAGCAGGATTGTTTTCGCGTGGTCTTTCCTATTTTCCTATTTTCTGCCTGCCTGGTGGTTACGTGGTGAGAGACTGCTGTTTTTGAATATATATATATATATATATATATATATATATATATATATGAACCGAACAATCCACCTCCCACGGCACACCATGGAAGGAAGCACGGACACAAGTGGTTCAGGATTCGGCATCGATTTATTCAGTCATTGTCGCCCTCAATCCCAAGCACCAGGAGAGACGCGTTTCAGCCTTCAAGAGGCCTTTGTCAATCTATTTGGTGTGCTGTAATGCTTCACTGATAAAGCCCTTCCCACCTGACTGATCTATAAACATAGAAAACATACTATGATATATGTGTTTCACTAAAGGCCCAAATGCGTCCTATAACTGCTGTCCACAGCCGAAAATCGGCACTGATGCAGGAAAGGCATAACATTAAACATAAGTATTGCCCACAATGCTTGCATTTTCGTTTGCTTATAACACCGAAAAATGTAGACAGCATAAATTTAGTCAGTCTTGGAAATCGCATAACACACTCGTCAAGATGGGATAAATGCAGGCATTTAAAGGTACATCACCAAACTAGTAATCCTGTGTTGTTGTTTTATACAATAATCACAATAAAAGAATAATTGTTAAAAAGAAGTAAATGTCAGCTGTAGTAATTAATGTCTTTTATATATATATATATATATATATATATATATATATATATATATATATATATATATATATATATATATATATATATATATATATTATATATATTCTCTCACAATCTAGATGCTCCTCCTGGGAGCTCCGCCCGTGGTTCGGTGGCGCGGAACAGCCGGTAGAGCTGGGCCGCCATCTAATTCCAAGTACAAAGTCCAACAACTCGCGCTCTCAGAATACAGTTGAAGGGTAGTTTATTGCTCAAGGTTATGCATTTTGGAAGAAACGTCCTTGATCACACAATGAGCCGGGTGAAAAACAGTGCATTACATAGTCTCGGTACTGTGGTTGTAAACATAGAAAGAGGACATTGTGCTAAGGTACGATTTGCTAGCACAGAAAAGGGGCGGCCATCTTAGAGGACCCGCTTAACTTTACAGCAAGTCATTCTAGCATGTATTTTACATTGTATTTATACAAGTGCTACATTTCAGTACATGCAAATTCTATATTATTGTTGAATCCTAATATAAACAATCGTAATACCGTGCCTAAACATAACATGTCCAGGGGACATAGTGTGGCCTCAGAATATGCATAACACAATACTAGTGCCAAGTGGCGAATATCATTATGCTCGCTGCTTTGCCAAATGCGATGCCGCATGCGCAACGAAATTCGTTTTATTTATTTATTTGTTTACTCATCTTCATTGTGCCCTATTCCATAGTTTACTACCCCCCACCCTGCTCCACCCCGGCCCCTCCCGGAGCACTCCCACCACCACCCGCTACTGAGTAACATGGCTGTTGACGTGATGCCCAAGACTCCTGCAACAGTGGTTCCTCTTCTTCCTTGTACTAAACCAAATCTTAAGACGTCGGATTGTTCGGGTGTCAACACTGATTCGAGAGGTCCAGATGGCTCACGCAGCACCAGAGTGAACTCAGCAACAGCAGTAGTGTCAATGACTGCAGCAGTAGTGTTAATGACTGTAACAGGCCCTTTGCCGCATCAGTTGTGTCAATGACTGTAACAGACTCTTCACTGCAGCAGTAGTGTCAATAACTGTAACAGACAGCCCCACCGCTGCTTTGCGGGTCCGGTTCCGGGGAGGTTGTGGGCGGGGAGCACCATCTTGGATCAGAAAGGGAACTGTGGCCGCCATCTTGGAGCGTCCCTGCGCTCGTGGACTGTGAGAGCAGGCTACTTAAGGCGCGGTCAGTGAGGGGGCATCCTGGTGAAGTTGACCTGTGGTAAGAGTGTGCTTCAGCGCCTCGCTGCTGGTCGAGCGTGCTCAGAGCGCTATTTGCTTATTTTAAAAAATAGCCCGTTTTTTCTATTTAATTTTAATCTTATTTTGTGATTTTCCCTGTTTTTAGCGACCCTGTTTCTGCCCCTTACTTGCACCATAATTTCTCGGAAGCCCCACCGCTGCTTTGCGGGTCCGGTTTCGGGGAGGTTGTGGGCGGGGAGCACCATCTTGGATCAGGAAGGGAACTGTGGCCGCCATCTTGGAGTGTCCCTGCGCTCGTGGACTGTGAGAGCAGGCTACTTAAAGAACTCCTCCTGGCGCGCAGCGGTGACACGCTGCGGGAGCGCCTTCCCTGCGCCTGAGTCCTGCTCGTCTGCGCTCGTCAGCGTCTCGGAGGCAGACGAGGTAGGCCTGCTGGCCCTCTCCTTTCCTTTTTCTTATTTTGGGGCGTGTGTGCATTTCTTGTCTTCATGCTCTCCTATTCTTCCACGGAGCTTCTTGCGCTGCGAAGACATACTACTACCAGCCATCATGTCTTCCCTGGTGGTCGACCTCTTAGGAAGGGGTGTTCGGGCTGCGGCTGGTGCATTCCTGGTCAGGAGGGAATCCTGCTCAATTCCCCACTCACGTATAACCAATGCTTTCTCCTTAACACCAGATCTCTCAGTAGACACTCCATCGATATCTGGAACTTGTTGTCGGACTCTAAAACATCTTGTCTGTTTCTCACTGAGACCTGGTTGGGAGAGTGCTCTGGTCCTGATCTGGTGACTGCCATTCCTCCGGATTATATTATCTTTAGGAGGGATAGAGTGAAGGCAGGGGCGGGGGTGTGGCACTAATCGTGGACAAGCGCTTCCCTTGCACAACTTTTCCCGTTGATAATATCACGGGTTGTGAAGCCTTAGGTTTCACCCTCAGGCTATCTCCCCGTCAAACATGCGCTGTGATCCTCATATATAGAGCACCGGGGCCCCTCGGCTCCTTTTTTGATGAACTGCAGGCGGCTCTCTCTGTGCCCTGCCTTAGATCTGAGCACTGCATTCTACTGGGAGACTTGAATCTTCACATGGATAATACAGCGGACCCTGATACTATTAAGCTGCAGGACATTGCTTCCTCTTTAGGGCTGGTTCCTTACATCACTAGTCCCACCCATATCAAAGGCCATACTATTGACCAGATTTTTTCGACTAGCCCTATTGATGTGTCCCCGCCGCTTCCAGTTCTATGGTCAGATCACTTTTTAATTAATTTCTGTATTCCTTCCTCTGTCATGACTGGTACAAGATCGCTGAAAGATGTCAGAGGGGTGGCCCGGCCTTTTCATCAGGTTACGGCTGAAATGCTGTCTGATGCTTTCCGCCGTCATCCCTGTCAGCTATCTGGTAATCTGGAGGAAAATCTTGACTTGGTCCAGAAGTGGCTTACAGCCAGATTTGAGGAGTTAGCCCCTGGAAAGCCAGCGAAGTCTGCGGGTAGGCACGCCTCGGCCCCTTGGTTTACTCCCTTTCTTGGTAAGATGCGCCAAGACTGTAAGAAGGCTGAAAGAGCTTGGCGGCGCACGTATGACCCCGACGATAAAGTAAAATATAGGGATGCTATTAGACTTTATCACAAATATATTTTGGATGGGAAAAAAGTATACTTGGAGCGTAGAATCGAGGAAGCTGAAAACACGAGTAAAGAAATCTTTAGGATAGTAAAAGAGTTCATCTCCCCTTCCTTGAGTACGCCCACCCATTCTCATACCGAAGCTTGGATTAGCCAGCTTGGTGATTTTTTTATAAATAAAATTAAATCCATTCAGGACTCTTTCCCTGATGCTGGCCCTATTTCAGCTGCCAGCCATCTGACCACTTTACCCTTACCACTGGAAGGGAAAGGTCCTTTTCAATCTGTTTTTCCTCCCATGCCTTTTGCTACCTCTCTTGATCTCCTGTCTCGGCCTCAATCCGGCTCGCCACTTGATCCTTGTCCAGCGAAATGCCTTGGGAGAGTAGCGCCTGCAGTTAACACCTTGCTTAATCTGCTGCTCAATTCCTCCCTGATCACGGGAGAGGTACCTCTGGCTTGGAAACATGCCTTGATTCTGCCGCTGCTTAAGAAGACCACTTTAGATCCCCTTATCCACGCCAACTATAGACCTATCTCCCTCCTCCCTTCTCTGGCAAAGGTGATTGAAAAGCATGTGCATCTCTCCATTTCCAGCTTTATGGAGAGCAATAACATCTTGCATGACTCTCAATCGGGTTTCCGTGCTAATTTTAGCACGGAGACAACCCTTCTCGAGATCACTGATGCCATAAGAGAGACTCTTGATTCTGGGGGTAAGGCCATCCTGGTTATGTTGGATCCGTCGGCGGCTTTCGACACCGTTCCCCATGACGGTCTCCTTTTAAGACTCTGGGAGATCGGCTTTCGTGGGACGGTATGGAACTGGTTTAAGTCATTTCTGACCGGCCGCCGACAAGTGGTCTGGGCACCTCCGTTTTCCGCCGAAATGCCGCCGCTGGAGGTGGGGGTTCCTCAGGGGTCTATCCTGAGCCCCACCCTCTTTAATATCTATATGGCCCCTCTGGCGGCGGTGGCGGAATCTTTTGGTGCCCGGATCATATCCTATGCTGATGACACCCAGCTCCTTTTTACGTGCAATAAGGGTGAGGCCTTCAACGGTAGTCGGATCAAAGAATGCCTGAGCGCTGTTTTTGACTGGTTTCAGCGGTACAGTCTGAAATGCAACTCCGATAAATCGGAGTTGCTTTTTTTCGGATGTCCGCCTGATCCCAGTTGGAAGACATGGTGGCCGCAGGATATGTTTCCACCTGACGTTGCCTCTTCAAAAGCCAAAAATCTTGGTGTTCTGTGCGATGACGATCTTTCTTTCAGACCCCAGATCATTGGGCTGTCGGGGAAATGCTTCGGCATCTTAAAAATGTTGCGGAAGTTTCTTCCATTGTTGTCTCTGCAACATAAAAAAATAATTGTTCAGGCTTTGATAGGCTCGCGTCTGGACTACGCGAATGCCCTTTACCTCGGCCTTCCCAAATATCTTCTGGCACGTCTGCAGATCGTGCAGAATTCTGCTGCCAGAGCCATTTTTAGCCTTCAGCGTAGGGCAAAAGCCTTGGAGTTGTTCAAGAGACTGCACTGGCTTCCTGTCTCTAAGAGAATTACTTTCAAGGTTCTGACCCTTGCCTTTAAGGCCCTTCATTCGATTGGCCCAAAATACATTGGGAAGCGTAAGGCTTTTTACGCTCCTAGGAGGACACTACGGTCGACCTTGCTGGCCAAAGCCGTCGTTCCCTCCATCAGACGTGCTCGCATTGGAGGTCGCTCCTTTCGATACTTGGCACCTCGTTGCTGGAATGAGCTTCCCGTTTCCCTAAGAAAAGCCAACAGTCTGTTCTCTTTCAGAAAGGAATTGAAGACCTGGCTCTTCTACCAATATTATTCTTTCGGCCCTTGGTGAGTTGCTGTGTTGTGTACTTCTCTCCAGTTCTCTTTGCCAAAGCGCCAGGACACTCTTTGGAGTAGCCGTGCGCTATAAAAGAGACCTTATAACATAACATAACTCTTCACTGCAGCAGTAGTGTCCATCACTGTAACAGACTCTTCACTGCAGCAGTAATGTCAATGACTGTAACAGACTCTTCGCTGCAGCTGTAGTGTCAGTGACTGTAACAGGCCGTTCACTGCAGCAGTAGTGTCAATCACTGTAACTGGCCCTTTGTCGCAGCAGTAATGTCCATCACTGTATCAGGCCCTTTGCCGCAGCAGCAGTGTCAATGCCTGTATCAGGCTCTTTGCTGAAGCAGTAGTGTCAGTGACTGTATCAAGCCCTTTGCCGCAGCAGTAGTGTCAGTGATCTATCAGGCTCTTTGCTGCAGCAGTAGTGTCAGTGACTGTATCAGGCCCTTTGCCGCATCAGTAGCGTCAGTGACTGTATCAGGCCCTCTGCCGCAGCAGTAGTGTCAATGCCTGTATCCAGCTCTTTGCTGAAGCAGTAGTGTCAATGACTGTATCAGGCTCTTTGCTGCAACAGTAGTGTCAATCACTTTATCAGGCCCTTCACCGCTGCAGTAGTGGCAATCACTGTACGGGCCTATTACTGGACTTAGCCGCTCTGGACCTCCACCTACTTAATTCCGGCCCTACCCATAAAGCCGGTAATTTATTAGATCCCCTTATTTCGAATCTGAATTGTATCACCTACCACTCCTCTTTTCCTGTCATTTGGTCGGATCATTTCATTATTGATTTTTCAATTAAGATATCCAATCACAATTCTTCCACTAGTTCACACCCTCACAAGACCAGTAGGAATTGGAAACGATTAGACAAGGATAAGTTTAACATCTGCCTTGAAATCTCCAAACCTACGTGTTCCAGCATTACCAGGAAGGAGGTGTCTGTCGTCAGCTCTTGGCTGACATCAGCCCTTGACTCCTGCCTCCCAATTCAGAGAAATAAATCTCAGATTCATCACCCTCCGGCTCCCTGGTTTAATGACTCACTCCGTCGTGAAAAATCTGGTTGCAAGAAATTGGAACGCATTTGGCGCTCCAATTACTGTACGACTAATAAAACTACATATAAAGCCGCCTTGCGGGCTTATCATTCTGCCTGTGATACCGCCAGAGCTAATCATGCCAACATTACCATACTTAATGCCCAAAATAGACCTAAGGCCTTGTTCAAAGTGGTAAAAGATCTTTCAGGCATGTCTTCTGCACCTAAAGACCCCTGTCTAGACACAACCCAATGTAATGCTCTAGCAAAAAATTTTTCTGGAGAAAATAGATAAAATCGATGCTATTTTTAACGCTACTCCCACTGTCTCTTCTACTTCCGTGTCTCCTTTACCCATTTCTGGTTCCATCGATGCACCTAATCCAACTCCCACTGCCCCCCAACTTCATTCCTGGGAGCCGATTTCGCTCTCACTTCTTCAAAATTATCTTAATGAAATAAAAACTGGTTCTCCCCTTGATCCTTTGCCTCCCCAAATATTGCGAACCTTGGATCCAACCATACTTCAGATCATTCTTAATCTTTTAAATGCTTCATTGGTTGAAGCTATGGTCCCCAACGAATGGAAACATGCGATGGTGGTTATTGTTTTTGGTATTGTTATACAAAATAAGAGAAAAAAAGAATTTTATAAATAACAAAAACACTACAAAAAAAGATATATATATTTCTGAAACTAACTTCAACAATAAATAAATGAAATAATCTGTTTCTAAATTGGTTTTGTTGGGTGACTTTTTCACTTAAACACTGGAAACTCACCATAATAAATATCATAATGTTTTTATGAGATTCGAATACTTGGCTATAGACCTTTTTCAACCTGAGTTACTTCCCTATGTATAGCAAGTATATTTTTACTAATATATAGGGGTCCCCAACTTTCAAAAATAACATGCGATGGTGGTGCCATTGATAAAAAAGCCTAATGCAGACCCAAATAACCCTTCCAACTTTCGTCCTATTTCTTTGCTCTCTTGCTATTCTAAGGTCCTTGAAAAACACGTTAACTCTTTTCTTACTTCTTATGTTGAATCTTCTAATCTTCTTCACTGTTCTCAATCTGGGTTCAGGGCTGGCTTCTCTACTGAGACCACGCTCCTTGGTGTGTCTGAGACCATTAGAAAACAGGTGGACAGCGGGGAGACAGTGGCACTCATTTTGTTAGACTTGAGTGCCGCTTTTGACACCGTCTCCCATTCCATCTTGCTGTCCACCTTGAAATCTGTGGGTATTGATGGTCCCGCCCTGGCCTGGATTGCTAGCTTTCTTTCTAATCGCACTTTCCAAGTTTTTTCTTCCTCGTCTGTTTCTTCCATCTTTTCCTCCCCTCACGGTGTGCCCCAGGGGTCTATTCTCAGCCCTCTCTTTTTCAATCTTTATGTGAGACCTCTTGCCTTCCTGGCAGAGCAAGCAGGCCTCACGATCTATTCTTACACAGACGATACACAAATCGTCTATTCTCTATCCACCAATAAACATCTCCCCACGTCCTCCTTGCAGTCCGGATTAGAACAAATCGCCAACTGGATGCACAGTCATAAATTAAAACTAAATGGTGATAAAACAGAGCTACTCCTATTCGGCCCCCATTCCTCACTCTGGGGCCCTCAACATTGGCCTCATCAGATGGGCCCTACTCCTACCCCATCAGCCTCAGTTCGCAACCTTGGGGTTCTTTTTGACAACCAGCTGTCATTTAAGCAACATGTTGTAAAAGTCTCTGCCACCTGTACTACCATCACAAGGTGGCTGAGAAAAATCACGTGGATGCTCCCTGCTGATACCCTGAGGACTGTGGTCCAGGCCCTTGTCACCTCACGCATGGACTACGGGAACATTCTGCTTCTGGGTGCCTGTAAGGAGGTAATAAAGAAATTTCAGGTGGTTCAGAATATGGCAGTCCGCCTTCTCTGTAACTTGCCTGCTAGGTCTTCGGTCTCCATCCATCTGCGCAAGCTGCATTGGTTGCGCATTGAGAGCCGAGTAAAATTTAAAGCTCTCTGCATTATGCACCATATTAAAATGGGTAAAGCTCCTAAATATCTATCCTCTTTAGTCCAGCACTATGTTCCCTCCCGTATGCTGAGATCTTCCACACAAAACAAGTTTCTGATCCCTCGGGTCAACAGAGCTAAAATGGGCGGCCGCTCATTTGCTCTACTGGCACCCTCCCTATGGAATTCTATGCCTCAAGCCTTGCGATCGGAAATCTGTTACTTGACATTCTGTAAAGGAATTAAGACCTGGCTTTTTAATACTTAATATGCGTGCCTAACCCCGCTCAACTTAACTCACTTTCTGTTTTTCTTTAGCGCCGGGAAACCTCCGGGTAGCTGCGCGCTCAATAAATGCAATTATAATAATAATAATAATAATAATACAGACTCTTCACTTCAGCAGTAGTGTCCATGACTGTAACAGACTCTTCACTGCAGCAGTAGTGTCAATCACTGTAACAGACTCTTCACTGCAGCAGTAGTGTCAATTACTGTAACGGGCTCTTTTCTGCAGTAGTAGTGTCAGTGACTGTAACAGGCTCTTTGCTGCAGCAGAAGTGTCAATGACTCTATTAGGCTCTTCGCTGCAGCAGTAGTGTCAGTGACTGTAACAGGCCGTTAATTGCAGCAGTAGTGTCAATCACTGTAAAAGGCCCTTTGTTGCAGAAGTAGTGTCAATCACTATAAAAGGCCCTTTGTTGCAGAAGTAGTGTCAATCACTATAACAGGCCCTTTGCAGCAGCAGTAGTGTCAGTGACTGTATCAGGCTCTTTGCCGCAGCAGTAGTGTCAGTGACTGTATCAGGCTCTTTGCCACAGCAGTAGTGTCAATGACTGTATCAGGCCCTTTGCCACAGCAGTAGTGTCAATGACTGTATCAGTCTCTTTGCCGCAGCAGTAGTGTCAGTGGCTGTATCAGGCCCTTTGCCGCAGCAGTAGTGTCAGTGGCTGTATCAGGCTCTTTGACGCAGCAGTATTGTAAATGACTGTATCAGGCTCTTTGCTGCAGCAGTAGTGTCAATGTCTGTATCAGGCCTTTTGCAGCAGCAGTAGTGTTAATGACTGTAACAGGCCCTTTGCCGCAGCAGTAGTGTTAGTGACTGTATCAGGCTCTTTGCCGCAGCAGTAGTGTCAGTGACTGTATCAGGCTCTTTGCCGCAGCAGTAGTGTCAATGACTGTATCAGGCCCTGTGTCGCAGCAGTAGTGTCCATGACTGCAGCAGTAGTGTCAGGAAGAGGTCTGAGTGATGTAAGCGAGTGATGTAAGCGCTCGCTGTTGTCATCTGGGGTGGCCTCCAGATCACAATTTGAAATTCCAGCACGGCCAACTCAGCCTCCCATGGTCAGGAAGTCATGTTACATTAAACTACTCAGATCACCAGTAGGCGTGTACAGTGCTTCGAGCTCTGCTATCAAGTGGTTCATAAAACCTATTTCTATCCAGTTAATAGATGTTTACTCTGGGTGAAATGAATCTCACTCTTGATGGATCAGGGTTTTTATGACACTGATTGGATTAATGAATGGGGCTACATGTAGTAATGTAAGACTAGGCCTGACATTGCTCCTTTTTTAGGTCTCGTGGCGTATACAGTGCAAAGCACTGTCTCGCCAGAGACCTATTGTTAGCGACTCAGCTTTCCAGGAGACAGGACCTGGCCGCTCGCATCTCCTCTCCAAGAAAGCGATTGGAACGGGCCACGTGCACGAGAACGCGCGCTCCATTGAGCAGGCCACAATTCCCTTGCAATCACAGACACACCCACACAGAGACGTGCGCGCACACACACAGGCACACACGTAGAGACATACACATACGAACACACACACTAGCGCACATACACGCACGCATACACACGAGCGCACACATACAGAGACACACACCACCACCCCCCCGCCACACAATCACGCCTCTACGGTGGAGCCCTTAAGGCTCGGACAACATTTGGAGCCATCTGGCTCTTTGAAATACAGGGGTGCATCGTGATCCTCCCGGCCCATGGTCGGCCAGGGCAACAGCACCTACGGAGCCCCCACCAGCCCTTTTGAACTTACCGGGCCAATCACGGGGGACTCCGTTCTCAGCACCCGGCAGGGGCAGGCACCGGCCATGTGCCTCGTGCCCCCTCTGCAGTGTTCCCGCTGCGGCTCTTGCCAGCTCCTTTCCCGAGGCTCCCTCTTGGTCATGGGAGCCCGCAACACTTGTGCAGCCTCCTGCTGGCGGCCCCGGGGCTCTCAACCGCTCACAGGAGCCCCGGGCCGCGAGACGCATTTCCTCCACCTGCCTCCTCTTCCGGTCCGGACGCGGCCCCGCCCCCGTCACAGGCGACCTTGCCTGACTTCCGGGGAGGCCGCGGCGGGATTCCGGGGGCATTTTCTGCCACACAAACCTTGCCAGAAATCGCATTTGTGCTTAGTGGACACATCTCTTTCTTTAACATTTCCTGTTCTAACTTTGAAAACTTCTTAATCGGGAAGTCCAGAATTACTGAATTGTGCCTTTGTCCTCTCTATCAGTACTTGCTTGGAGTTGTGGTATTGAAGGGAACTGTTGCATATGTAAGAGTATTTGCACACTTTGCTTTTGTCCCCACCGGCAGAAAGGTAAGCTTGGTATATTTTAATACTATTGTCCAGGTAACCAGTCATTCCTAAATCTCACCTAACCACGCTTTTCTATTTCTTATAACCCCATGCAATGTGCCTAATTGCAGATTTTACAGGACAAATGTACAGGCAGTAATGGTAGCAAAAACAAGTTGATTAAACTGATCAAATGACTCCAAATTTAGAATCTTGCAATGATGCAGAACATACGAATGGAAATAACAGAGTGCAGTAGCTTGATACACAACTCGTGTCTCACACGTTGGGACATTTGCTGACATTTGCTGGCATTGACACCTGGAGACACCTAGCTTTTGGTATGATCTATATAACCTGTACTCTAGCATCTGCCCATATTTATGTTTTGACGTATTGATTGTAGGGTTCTTGATCAAGTGTGTGTGATGGGATTTGCTAGGAAGGTGTGTAGCTTCATGCCGTGCGTGAGGTGCATCATCAGAGCTGTGTGAATAATAACTGCGTCAGCCCGTGCCTGAGGTGCATCATCAGAGCTGTGCGAATAATAACTGCATCAGTCCCGTGCCTGAGGTGCATCATCAGAGCTGTGTGAATAATAACTGTGTCAGCCCCGTGCCTGAGGTGCATCATCAGAGCTGTGTGAATAATAACAGCTGTGAGCCCGTGCCTGAGGTGCATCATCAGAGCTGTGTGAATAATAACTGCGTCAGCCCGTGCCTGAGGTGCATCATCAGAGCTGTGTGAATAATAACTGTGTCAGCCCTGTGCCTCTCTTTGGTCTTCCCTCACAGTACATTTCCCAGAACGGTAAGATATATCTGAGGTAGCTCCTGCCTCATACCCACTTCTGTCTGGGTGTGTCTCCTCCTTCATTTATGAGGGTTGTGCTTTTGTTTTCTGTGAGAGTGAAGTGAGCAGGCATAGTGCTTCAGTGGCTGTTACAATGGCTTGATGAGGAGTATGATAGAAATCACAATCTACTGAAGGTCCATGTAGACGGTTGGGAGACAGAGAACATGACAGCACCAGCCACACACACATAAACGCACACAACCACACACACACACACACAAGCACACACACTACACACACACACACTACACACACAACCACACAACTACACACACACAACCACACACACACAACCACACACACAACCATACATACAACCACACACACAACTACACACACAACCACACACACAACCACACACACAACCACACACATACATCCACACACATACAACCACACACATACAACCACACACACAACCACACACACAACCACACACACACAACCACTAACACACACAACCACACAACAACACACACACACAACCACACACACACACACACACAACCACACAACACCACACCACCACACACCACCACACCATCAGTGCACACTTTCACCAGACACAAACACCAACAGTCATCAGTGTACGCTTTCACCGGGCACAAACACCCCCAGCCGTCAGTGCACGCTTTCACCAGGCACAAACACCACCAGCCATCAGTGCATGCTTCCACCAGGCACACACCATCAGACGTCAGTGCACACTTTCACCAGTCATCCACACACCACCAGCCGTCGGTGCACGCTTTCACCAGGCACACACACCACCAGCCATCAGTGCATGCTTCCACCAGGCACACACCACCAGCTGTCAGTGCACACTTTCACCAGTCACACACACCACCAGCTGTCAGTGCACGCTTGCACCAGGCACACACACCACCAGCCAGCAGTGCACACTTCCACCAGGCACACACCACCAGCCATCAGTGCACAATTTCTACAGGCACACACACCACTAGCCATCAGTGCACACATCAATTGTTAACGCATCCACAATTAACTATTGCAGCAATCGCAGTATGGCACACTTTACTTTTAAAAATATTCATCTAAAGTGCAGCATGCCACCATTGCTACAAAAATAAATAAAACATTTTTTGGCCTACAATTTATTGACTTTTGTTGCAATTAGTGTTGCAATATTTAGCAATGCCAAAAGCTCAAACTTAATTACTGCAAGACCTATTGCATTGCAAATGCTTGTTAAATAACCAGGCTGTTCTTTTGCCCCTTTAATATAATATTGTGAATCTGTCACTTGCTCACGGAGGCTAGCCATCTAAACTGACTCCGTCAATCACAGGAGCAGCACTCCATGGTTTCTTGCTGTACACCCATGTCCCGGCATTCATCACATTGACTCCTCGGCTAGGGGACTACGAGCAGAGCTAGCTGAATTACTCCAATGACTATTTCCACCAGCGCCATTTCTGTCTTTACATCACAAAAAACAAATAGTGGTTTTAGGTAAAAATGACATTAAGGGGGTCATTAGTATGACGGGCGGAAAACCACCCCGACCGCCATGGAGGCGGAAACCAACCACCCGCCTGCACCGCGGAAACACCGGCGGCCACATTAGGATCAACCGCCACTAAAGACCGACCGCGGCGGTAGCGGGCCAAGCAAAGCCGTCCGACGCGGGCGATGATGGCCAGAAATTGACCGGGGTGGTCGGAAAAGCTGCGGAAAAGCTACAACCCGCCGCAAGGAAAGCGGACACACCGCACGGGAAATTATGATAACCCCGAGGGTGTCGCGGTCGGAACCGCTGTTACCGACCGCCGCAGTGAATGGGAAAAATAGCTGAAGAGCTGCAGCATAAACACCGCAGCGGACGGGACATGAAAAACATGGCGGATGATGCCAAAACACCGCAGTGATGCCGAACAATGCCCAAATAAAATCAGCCATGACCCACAAATACATAACACACATACAAATAAAACAAATAAAACTAAAATTAAAATTAAAACCCTGGACAACTCCCACAACACACCTGACACCCAAAATCCACTTGGAAACACACACACAGCTGAGTATAAAGCCACCCCCTACACAAACCACAATCCTTTGCAACACTCCAGATTAGAAGGCCATACCCCACATCTAACAGGAGAGGCAAAAGAGCACAGCACACACACACATCCACCACCACCATCACCATCACCACCACCTTTACACCAGCACAAATAATCCCACAGCACACAACACACCTCACACCTCAACACCATACCCCTGCACCCACACCCCTGCACCCACAAACACCTCAACCACCACACACCATGACAACACAAAAAATACCCAAATTCACCGAGAGTGAGTTGACAGTCCCGGTCAATGAGATTGTAAGAGTAGAGCCACAACTGTTTGGTAGCCTGGTCCAACAGACACCATTAGCCACGAGGATACAAATGTGGGAAAGGATAGTCCAATGGGTGAATGCAGTAGGGACCACCCCAAGATCCAAGAAGGAGATCATGAAGCGGTGGCATGACCTCAAGTGGGTTGTCAAGAAGCGGAGGAGTAAGAACTGGACGCTGGCGAACGTGACTGGCAGTGGCCCTCCCATCCCACCAAAAACATTCACACCATGGGAGCAGAAGGTGCTTGCCATACTGCTACCTGAGAGTCTCACAGGAGTAGCAGGGGGAGAGGAGGCTGGTAAGTACAAACAAATGCCAAACAACGCACTGAGAACTACTTCCTTGCTATACCTAAACACCATTACACTGTCCACCCTCACACAACAGGTAGCTAGCCATCTTGCTTAGGAGGCCTGAATGGGGGAGGGAGGCCTGCACTACCACTCCCACCATGCCCCCTGTTCCACAGCTGAGCTGGATACAGGCCTCCCCACCCAGAAGCATGTTTTAGCCACTGCACTGGTCCCTTCACCTAACAGGTAGGTAGCAATCTTTCTTGGGATGTCTGTCTGTTGGAGGGAGGCCTGCACTACCACTCCCAGCATGCCCCATGTCCCACAGCTGAGCAGGATACAGGCCTCCCCACCCAGGTGCATGTGTCAGCCATTGCACAGTTCAACAAACAGACTTACAGGTCGGTATCCATCTTGTATTGGAGCACAGTTTGGGGGTAGGAGGCCCTGAATCACCACTCCCAGCATGCCCCCTGTCCCACACTCCAGCAGGATACAGGCCTCCCCACCCAGGAGCATGTGTCAGCCATTGCACAGTTCAACAAACAGACCTACAGGTCGGTATCCATCTTGTGTTGGAGCACAGTTTGGGAGTGGGAGACCCTGAATCACCACTCCCAGCATGCCCCCTGTCCCACAGCTGTGCAGGATACAGGCCTCCCCACCCAGGAGCATGTGTCAGCCATTGCACAGTTCAACAAACAGACTTACAGGTCGGTATCCATCTTGTATTGGAGCACAGTTTGGGGGTGGGAGGCCCTGAATCACCACTCCCAGCATGCCCCCTGTCCCACACTCCAGCAGAATACAGGCTTCCCAACCCAGGAGCATGTGTCAGCCATTGCACAGTTCAACAAACAGACTTACAGGGTGATATCCATCTTGTATTGGAGCACAGTTTTGGGGTGGGAGGCCCTGAATCACCACTCCCAATATGCCCCCTGTCCCACACTCCAGCAGCATGGAGGCCTCCCCACCCAGGAGCATGTGTCAGCCTTTGCACAGGTCAACAAACAGACTTACAGGTCGGTATCCATCTTGTATTAGAGCACAGTTTGGGGGTGGGAGGCCTGTATCACTACTCCCAGCATGCCCCCTGTCCCACACTCCAGCAGCATGGAGGCCTCCCCCACCCAGGAGCATGTGTCAGCCATTGCACAGTTCAACAAACAGACTTACAGGTTGGTATCCATCTTGTATTGGAGCACAGTTTGGGGGTGGGAGACCCTGAATCACCACTCCCAGCATGCCCCCTGTCCCAAAGCTGAGCAGGATACAGGCCTCCCCACCCAGGAGCATGTGTCAGCCATTGCACTGTTCCCTTCACCTAACAGGTAGGTAGCTATCTTTCTTGTGATGTCTGTCTGTTGGAGGGAGGCCTGCATTACCACTCCCACCATGCCCCCTGTCCCACAGCAGAGCTGGATACAGTCCTCCCCACCCAGAAGCATGTGTCAGCCATTGCACTGTTCACCCTCATTTAACCGGTAGGTAGCTATCTTAACTCTTCCTGATGTGTGTGTGGGAGACCTGCATCCTGAAACGCAGCAACAATTGCATTCAATGCATTGACATCCAACATGTATGAGTAAATGATGTTCCTATGCACCATGAAATTATACACAGTGTTGCCATGAATTGTACTACTGGTTTTTCATATTTGTGTAGTGTACAGTCGTTTATATGCAGCTGACACAACACTTGCACAGTCCCCAACAGTGACCCTTCCCCATCTACTCCACAGGTGATGAAGAACTCACTGCTGAGGACCACACCAACGACCAGCAGAGCCAGTCTACACCCCGGCACATGGACTCTCAGATATGGACTCCCAGGACAGTTTGAACGATGAGCTCCATCCGGCCCATCTGGTGTGCCACAGACCCAGAGGTCACAGGCACCCATCCTCCCCACCACAACGTCTGCTGCAAAAACAGTGCAGCAGACCCCTGCTGTCACGGCCTCTGCCTCCACCGCGGCCACCACCGTCACTACCGCCACCGCCACTACCACTAGTACCACCAGTACCACCTGCAGCACCCTCCCTGCCCCAGGGGATGACCAGCCCATAGAAACTACTGTGGAGGGTAGGGAGAGAGTGCGTGTACCGACAGTGGCAAGCAAGAGGTCCGTGGCAGAAGAGCAGGTGGGAGGGCCAGGGCCACCACCAGACCTCAGGAGGAGTGGACACCATCCCTGGACCACTTCACCAGAGTAGTGGAGGCATACCAAGAGGTCCAGGGACAAAGTGGCCGGTCGGATGAACTGTTAAGGGAGCTCATTCTGCTGATGAGGTCCATCGACAACCGTCTTGGACAGATGGTGGACCTCATGGGCCAGCAAGTGGCGTTGCAGAGGGACAGGCCTGTGTCCCAACCACCACCTCCGTGCCCTCCTGTTGTGCCGCAGGATGACAGTGCACCATATTCCCCTGCGCCCACAGAGAGGGACGAGTCCCCTGACACCGCTGGCCATTCAGTAGGCCCCCCATCGCCAAAAAGACCTAGGGGGCATCCAAAGAAGAGCCTGGGAGTCTCCGGAGGCAAATCACCTGCCACACACCAATCACGGAGCCAGCCATGATGACAACCCTCTTCCCTACTGCATTGACTGTTTGGACTGTCTTTACCCACCTTTCCTTGGCAATGTCACCTGTCTGTTGGACTGGGTCACCACATCCATGTGGACTCTACTCTTGCATCTCAGAGAACAGGACTGTCAACTCACTACTCATTCCCCACTGTCATGTAAATATACCCGCACAAATCACATGTCCACTGTCAAAATAAAATACCTGATGCACCAGATTTTGTGCTGTATCGATTTTAGTGCAATATTTACAATGTAGACAATGTCCATGATGTGTCCAAATGATGTACAGTATGTAGTGCAGGATTCGTCTGTACAACCTAGAGAGACACAACAGAACAACAGTCACTGGTCTCATTGTACCATCACAGGCAGAACATTACACAAAACATACACAAGACACTAAGGCATACTAAACAATGGGCTGCAGGTGTGAACAAATAGGGTCCAGCATACGTTCACATATGGAACGTCAATGTCACTTTTACCACACACAGGTGACTGAACGTGTGCCTGTCTGTTACATCCGCGCATAGCCCTTCACAACAACAGCAACCACACCACACAATGTACACGTGTACCTCGTCACCCACCTTCAAGTGAAGTAGTGTTCGATGAGCTGCTGGCGCAGGTCTACTCCTTCATCCTCTCCACTGTCCTCATAACTAGACTCAGGTCCTTCAGCTGGTGGTGGCCTTGGTTCCTCACCATCGTCCAGGAGCAGGGGGATCCCATTGTGGAATGGCCAGGTTGTGCGTCATACAGCATGCCAAAACTATCTTGCTACCTTCCCAGGCGAGTATGCCAGTGCACCTCCTGTCCTGTCAAGGCAGCGGAATCTAGACTTCAGCAGGCCAAAAGTCCGTTTGATTACCCATCGGGTCCTGCCATGGGCGTCCTTGTAGCGGATGTCAGCCGGGCTCCTGGGATTCCTGAGGGGGTTCAACAGCCATGGCTTACTGGGATATGCGGAGTCACCTGTGAATGACAAACACCCATTGCAATGTTTCACAGCCAGAGTGCAGCAGGTAACACACAGCACGCCATATCAGTAGGCATACTCACCCACAATCTAAGCACGCTTGGGATGCAGATTCTCCATCATCCGTGGCACCATGCTGTTCCTCATGATGTACAAATCATGCGCCGAGCCAGGATACTTCGCACACACATGAGAAATGATCATGTCCGCAAGGCACACCACCTACACATTGATGGAATGATAATGTTTGTGGTTCCTATATATGTGCTTCATCATCTGTGGTGCCACCAGACCTACATGGGTGCACTCGATGGCACCAACAACATGTGGGATGCGCCCAAGAGGATAGAAGTCACCCTTCACAGCAGCCAATTCTCCTCCCCTAGGGAAATAGATGTAGCGATTCCGATACAGCATCATGGCAGCAAGAACATCCCTCAGCACCATGCTGAACATGGGCTGTGACATTCCTCCAGCGCTAGCCACGGTCTCCTGGAAGGAACCTGTCGAAAAAAAGTGGAGTGCTGCCATCACCTTGTATGTGGGTGTGAATGCCGTTGGATAGTGACAGCGAGGCTGCAGGTGGGGCTCCAATAGATCACACAGGATCTTCAGTATTGGTCTGTCCAGGCGGAATTTCCTAATTAATGCAATATTCTCCATGTCCTCCAGCACTGTCAGGTGACGTAGGAGATTTGGCCTAGTTGAGAAGTAAAAAAGAAAATGTCAGTGACAAACATCATGAGATGGCCACAGCTCATACCATCAATGATGTAATGCAAAAACATCGACTGCCTGAGAGATGCATGGCACGCCAGGTTACATGGCTGGCCTTTTGATACACACAGAGGGCACACCTCTCCACTGTCAATACACAAGTGCCACAAACACATCAGAGAATGTGAAAGCAAACATACTGGAGATCACAATTCACATGTGCAGGCAAGGTGCAGCAACATCGGCAAATGTTTTGAAAATTTCCATGTCTGTATCACACCCATCTGCTGTACCTGTCACACCTCAATGCATCATCTTAACTCTGCACATATCCATCAACACAATGATCACAGTATCAGGAAAACGTTCACTTGTGTGCATGACCTGTTGTGAATGCACCAGTCTGATACGATACAATGCACTGACACAAGCCTTGACAAGGTCATCACTGACCCACAACAAATGGATTTGTACCACATCATGAACACCACCTCAAGAGTGTCAAGCATCATCAGCCATGATATGCATAAGTAACATGGCAGGGACCGCAGACCAAAGTGTGTCACACTGAACGTGCGTCCACCTGTGGATGACATGGAAGTATGGCATTGTGTGTACAATGATGTGCCCTTCACCATGTTGCTGCTGTGTACTGATACAGTGTTCAGGATTGACATAGCCATTCATGGTCATGAAAATCGCGGAACCTACCGCCTGTCCCTGGCGGAGTGACACCAGCACCACCCCCTTCACAAGTGCGGAAGCCATTGGCATATGGACATGTGTACATGGCGGTGGGCATGCTCCGCCAGCACGTAGGCGGTCATTGGATGATTTTGAATGATGCACCATTGCGGTAGCGCACCCCGGGCACCCGTGGTGCATCACCGCCATGGAGCATTACCCACAGCCAATGGGAGCGATGATCGCGGTGGCATGATGCACATTTGAAAAACGCAGAAGGTGTGCTCCGCCAGCGCGTAGGCGGTCATTGGAGGATTTTGAATGATGCACCATCGCGGTAGCGCACCCCGGGCACCCGCAGTGCATCACCGCCATGGAGCATTGCCCACAGCCAATGGGAGAGATGATCACGGTGGCATGATGCACATTTGAAAAACACGGAAGGTGTGCTCCGCCAGCGCGTAAGTGGTCATTGGATGATTTTGAATGATGCACCAACGCGGTAGCGCATCCCGGGCACCCACGGTGCATCACCGCCATGGAGCATTGCCCACAGCCAATGGGAGCGATGATCGCGGTGGCATGATGCACATTTGAAAAACGCAGAAGGTGTGCTCCGCCAGTGCGTAGGCGGTCATTGGATGATTTTGAAAGAGGCAGACCTTGACAACCAATTGGTGCTGCTTTGCACCTTACAGATGACCCAAGGGGGCTATAAGTGTGTGAGAGAGAGCCTCAAATTTCCACTGCTCACAGAGCCTGCTGCCTGGGACCCTCTCCTGCTGCTGCCTCCTGAGCCTGCTGCCTGGGACCCTCTCCTGCTGCTGCCTCCTGAGCCTGCTGCCTGGGACCCTCTCCTGCTGCTGCCTCCTGAGCCTGCTGCCTGGGACCCCTCACCACTCACTTCCGCCACAGGTGTTCCATGTCCACAGGGATGGCAAGGACAGAGAAGATCCGTGCCAGTCCATTCACTAGCGAGGAGCTAGAGGTCCTTGTGGACGAGGTGCTGGCACAGTACCCAAGGCTGTTTGATGGTCCCAATGTCATGGTAACTCACCATGAAGGTAGCTGTCGGCAGGGGGGTGTCAGACGTGTAGTTGTGCTACTGCAGTATATGCCTGAGGGTGTGGGGTTGTGTCAAACACTGACAGACAAGCTGTCTCCAGGGCGAGGGAGTGTGTGTGTCACAATGTCACTCTTTGACATGCCTGCTCCTGTATGTGTGAGTGGGGAGTGTCACATTGTCAGCTATACAGAGCCACAGAATGTTTGCCATGTAGGTGCCAGAACAGTAATTTCTTGTGTGAGTATTTCTGTGTGCCCCTGTTGTCTGACTCAGTGTGACCCAGAGAGTCGGACCAGTGGCTGCCCACACATTAGAAAAACACCACCAGACTTACATGTTCCTTGCACCAGTTCCTTCCCACTGAATATTACATATGCCACATCTGCACCCTGTGTAATTGCAGACTTACACACTTCTGTCGATGCATATCATGTTAATGCATCTTGAATTTGTGAGATTATCCTGGACCCTCTATGCCCCAATGTGTGCATGCAATCACATCTGTGTGGGCCATGCTAAGTGCCCTTGGGAGGGGTCCCCCAGTTTGGGAGGGAGGGAGGTTGCAATAAGGTCCTGAGTCTGGGTCTTGGTACTGTATTGATTGATGTTGGTACCTGACATTGTGGAACTGGTGATTGACACTTCTTTTCTCTCATACATGCAGCTCAAGGTAAACCAGCGTAAGGCCGTGTGGAGGGCCATTGCGGCAAAGGTGCGAGCCCTGGGGGTATCCAAATGCCGACGCACCCACTGCCACAAGAGGTGGGACAACATCAGTCAGCTTGCAAAAACCGTGGCTGAGATGACATTGGGGATGCTACCACGCACAGGGCGTTTGGCACGGCGCAGCATGACTTCAGTGATGGGACGCATCTTGGCAGTGACTTATCCAGATCTGGATGCACGTCTGAAGGAGCATGTCAAGCAAGGCAGGGCTGGTGAGTATCTGGGGAGCGTGACTTAGGCTTGGAGTGGATGCATGTGTACAGGGCCTGTGGCAGCGTTGAGCAATGCCATGTGCATGTTTTGCTGTGCTGTGCTGTGTCATGTGAGTGGCTGCTGTGAAGTGTGCTTGTATCAGGTACTGTGCCACCCTGGCCTTATTGAGCAGATCCTCCCAGCTGTACTTTCCCATTGCTAGATGTGTTGGGATCCACATGGTCATTCAGCGTTGGGATGGTGTGGGTGATCTGTTATGGGGTGACCAGCAGTGTCCACTTGCTGAGTGTGAATTTATGTATGCCGACTTTACCTGCACCATGATCGTTGGTGCCCCAACATCTGCAAATCATGTGCCCCAGATTACCACATGGTGCTTGCTATGCCCTATGTGGCATTGGGGACTGTGATGTCCTAATAGGTGTGTGTGTTGTCCCCTCCTGCTCCCTGAAGGTCTGTTAGTGGTAACAAGTGTTGTACCCTCATCATGTCCCAAGGTGTGGGCATGCCAAGTTGTGTGTGTGGTACACTTCATCTACGGGCAGGGTGTAGTGCTGTGTGGCATCAACATGGCTCACTCATGGCAGATATTCAGCGTTGCAGGCACTGTTGTGGTCTATGTTGTGTGTTGCTGCACAGTAATTGCAGGGGGGTGGTAACATGTAGATTTGGGCCTCTACTGTAGTGCATTGTCTTGAATTCGTGTGGCCAGATGATGACACTTACACAACCCTGTATCTCTCTCTCATGCAGATTCACAAGAGACCACGTGGGAACATGAGCCCAAACCCAGTGGTGCCGAGAGTAGCACTACAGCTGCAACGGAGGCCAGTGACACAGAGCCCACCAGTGCATCTGAGGGAGACAGAAGTATGCAGGAGGAATCCGTGGCTGAGACACAGAGTAGCACTTCATCGGATGCCAGCGGGGATGCATCCATGCTGGCAGGCACAGGGGATGGGGAGTCTGCATCATCATCTACCACCCAGCGGCCAGTGCCCAGCCTCCCATCCACTTCTTCTGGTGCTGCCCGTATCTGTATCACTAAGAGGGGAGGGGTCACATTCACACCTGGCACCGCTGCCCCTGCACCTGTCCCCCTGCTGCCCTCACTGCAGAGTGTGCAGAGCTCCTGCGCCAGCTTTGTGTGGGCCAGACCTCCCTGCTCAATGCCTTCAGTGACCATGACAAGAAATTAGGCCAGGTGGTTGCATACATGGAGGGAATACACTCTGACGTGGGTGGGCTACACCGTACAGTCCAGGCGTTGTCATCCACAGTGACGTCAGCCCTTCAACAGGCACATGCACCCATTGCAGCTCTGGTGCCTTTGTCCAACCCCCAGTCAGTGGCCACATCAGTTGACAGTGACCACGGTTCGCCTGCGTCACCAAAAAGATACAGCACAAGGAGCACACAACAGACACAACCCACGCACTCCCGCCCACAGACACCATCCCCACTGAAGAGCAGGGCCACCCCACAATGCACAGACAAGAGCCAGTCAGGGAAGATCAAGGCCAGGCAATCAATGAGGCAGGCATCAGGCTCACATGCCGCAGAGGCATCACCCGCAAAAGACTCTCCTGTCACTGAAACTTCACACAGACCTACACATGCAGTGTCTGTGTCTATTGAGGAGGTGTTGCATATCAGGGGTACACCTAGGAAGAGCACAGGGACATATCCACCCACCACATCTACCCCAATTCCATTGAAGTCCATTGAAGCAGGTGGAGGAGGGCACTGTAGACACCACCCCTGGTAAAAAGGCAAAGCAGGGCACTGTAGACACCACCCCTGGCAAAAAGGTAAAGCAGGGCACTGTAGACACCACCCCTGGCGAAAAGGCAAAGCAGGGAACTGTAGATACCACCCCTGGCACAAAGGCTAAGCAGGCCACTGTCGACACCACCCCTGGCACAAAGGCAAAGCAGGCCACTGTCGACACCACCCCTGGCACAAAGGCAAAGCATGCCACTGTCGACACCACCCCTGGCACAAAGGCAAAGCAGAGCACTGTAGGGGGTACACCAGGCAAAGAGGAGAAGGAGGTCCTGAGGCGTAGCCAGACCAAGCGTTCCGCAGGATTCAGTTCATCACCAGAGGTAGTGCCAGTGTCTACACCTGATGTGGGACAATTGGTGTGTGTGCCTGTTGGGTCTTCAACACTTCCCATCAACCCCAAGACAGGGAAGCCAATTCACATTCCCAAAAAGTAGAAGGGCACCCCTCCAACCTCTCCCACCCACACTGTGTCAGAAGTCTGCATGACTCCACCTCCACGTGCCACTATGCCACCTGGTCCACACAGCCCTCCAGCTTGCCAATCCACTGTTAGCCCAACATCACCTGGGGCTCTGTCACCCCAGTTAAGTGGGCCTGCTGTCACAGACACACAGCCAGGTCCAAGTCTGCATGACTTCCAGGAGTGAGTTGACATCCCCCTCATGCGCCTGTGCCTCATACAGGTGTGCTAGTCCTGACCATTGTTCACTAGCATGGACACTGGCCCTGTTGCTCTGCTGTGTTGGCCTCTCCCCTGCCATGGACACTGGCCCTGTTGCTCTGCTGTGTCGTGCCCACACCTGTGCCTTGGACACTGGCCCGGTTGTTGAGGCCCTTCTAGCTGAGAGAGAGCTTAACAACATAACCCCAGTCCGGTTGATAATGACACTGGCAACCTTGGCTATGACTGAGAATTTCTTTCAGTATGAAGACTCACTCTATTTGCAGATTAGCGGGACTAGCATGGGCAGTATTTTTGCCCCTGGACAAGAATCCAGAGCACACTTAGTGTATCAAATCAAATCAAATCAAATTTCAATCTTCAAATGGCCAAACCAATGGGATAGATCAAACCAGACATAGGTTTTCAAAAGTTTTATTGTTCAACAGTGTTCTTTCCTCAGAATCACTGTGCCTATCACTCTAGCCTACACGTGTTTCATCACAGCATGTGGCTGTGAATCTTCAGGGCTGATCTAAAAGATCGAGGCGCGTTATCGGGAGACCGGTGATAATTCCGTCCCGGTCCTAATCGGGATGTTTTTGTAAACAAGAGAACGGTACCGAAGATAATCGGTTTCCGTTTCGTCAGAATGGGGGTAGCGTGTGAGGTTACACAGCGTCGGTATTTCTGGCCGTTTGTTGCCCGTGGGTTGAGCTTGGTGCAGCTCCAGTTTCCAAGTGCGGGAAGTATTTTTGCCCCTAGTCTCGCTAATCTGTATGTGCACCGGTTTGAGCAAGACCACATCTTCACAGACAACAATCCCTTCGCAGGCTGCTTGCGCCTGTGGAAGCGCTACATCGATGTTGTTCTGGTAGTGTGGCGGGGCACTGTGGATGAACTTAAGAACTTCCACAAGTGGCTGAATGAGAGAAACCGGTTCCTTAAGTTCACAATAGAATACAGCAAACAACAACTGGCATTTTTAGACCTTTTATTTACATCTACCTCAACAGGCCTTGAATCAGAATTATATCGAAAACCCATGCCAAGAAATTCATTACTTAGCTATGAAAGTTGCCACCCTAAAGCACTGCGGGACAATTTGCCCTATGGGCAATTCCTGCGAATACAAAGGAACTGTTCAACCAAACCTGCTTTCGAGATCCATGCTAGGAGCCTAGAAACAGATTTGATAGTCAAGAAATATCCCAAACGCCTGATTCAGAAATCCAAGAAAAGAGCTTTCAATAACAACAGGGAGAGTTTGTTAGAAATCTTGCCTCCCAAGCCTAAACAGGAACGAATAACCTATGTTAATACATTCTGCACCAGTCCAATCAGATCCAAAAGATAGTGAGGAAACACTGGAGCATTTTTAACACAGGTACAGACACCATACCTGCCCCACTATTCGCATTTAAGAGAGGACAAAATCTCAGGGACAAATTAGTCCACACAAGACCTAAATTTGAGATCCCACGAGCAATAGGGACTCTGTGGGATATGCCGGCAGCCACAGGACATCATCCCTGTGGCAATTGTGCAACTTGTCCACAAACATCGTAATCACTGACTATTGACATTGGTACGGACCGACCGTGGCAACAACGTAGGTCCACCAATTGCAATAGTACCAACCTTGTGTATTTGATCACATGTCCCTGCAATAAAAAGTATGTAGGGCTGACAACTCGCAGAGTCAAAGTGCGCATCTTAGAGCACAAAAGCTCAATCAGATGCTCGAAACAGTCGACAATAATGACTAACCATTTCATAGAAGCATGACATACACCCGCAGACCTGCATTGGACAGTACTCGAGCAGCCATTGATCCCATCACATATAACAGATGTGAGTGCCTTCCTATTCAGACGGAAACAGAAATGGGTATACAGGCTACAGACTGACAAAAGTGGACTGAACGAGGACATTCCTTGGATGTCACTATAACACGTACATTGTAAGATTACATGATTCTGTAATGATTCGTGATTTCTGAATACTTATCCTGCATACTGGGGCTTGGACTACCTAGGTCGAAATTATACATTGGTTGATAGCACTTCCTGAGTGGCTATACTTGCTTTAAGTAATTACTAATGTCATAAGGTCTTGACCTCACTATTGGTCCATACAATAACCACCCATATCTGCCACACGTGAGAATGAATATTTCACCCTAATTTCAGAAAATGCCCTAGCCAATATGAAATATTACTAGTTACCTGACGGAGTACATTTTCATCATGACCGGTATTAAAAACTATACATTTGAGCTATTTGGCGCATAGGTGATGATGCCGTAGTAAGTGCAGAGTTACCGGAATAATTGAATGGCGGCCGCCAGTGCGTGCATTAAATTACCATAGGTGAAAATGATAATTCTATACAAGAATGCAAGAATGGAATATTGTAGCATTCCCTCATTTAATAATACTACATTTCATGCAGATCTGAGGCGGATACAGTATAATCTGGATTGGCCCTAATAAAACTACAATTCCCAACTTCTCCTGCAATAAGAGAGGAAGTCGGCATTGTATTTTAACTGCCCAAAGCATGAATGATGACGCCAGACAAAGCGTCGGTTCACCGCGGTATAATGCCTAAATATTGTTATGGCTACCGTTGATGTTCACAGAAAAAACTTCCTCACAAGGCAGAATACGAGACTCGGACGATATTGCTAATAGGACTTTATCCTAATATCGCCAAATAACGTTGCGCCTCTTGTAGTCCGGAGGCGGGGACATACTAACATTGATCAAGCTTAACAGACTACATTTCCCAGCCTTCTATGAGGCGCCAGGGGATCACGTCATTGTTTATGCTAACGGGCCAATCACACTAGACATTAAAATGACCGTTACCTCTCCATTCGGTACCTCCCCATAGACAGCCCAGAAGGACGTCCGGGGTACCGACGGACAGGTAAGCGGGATTACAAGCCTTAGAAATGGTAGTGCGAACTATCGCCAATGTAGATCTAATGGGGTCGACACTCTGGGTGGACACGATAATTTCACCATGCGGGACTGCTTCCTGCAACTCGACTTTCATGAGGCCGAAGTATCAAGCGTATGCCCATATCTTTGACATACCGCCTAGAGAGTGAAACTGACACTAACAAACGCCTAAACAGTTACAATAACGTCTGTACTGATTCGATATACGCTACGCCACCAATACAGATAATCGTTCCTACAACCCCAATTGTCTAAGATTTCTCAATTGGGTTTGTTTGTGGATGGCGTGCGGGGACACTGCATTAAGACATGTTGAACAACATCGAGGGACAGCAAAAATGCACTCGTTAAATTTAACATAGTCAGACCTACAAAAGTCTTTAAGTGATTCTTGTTCTGTAGCTTTGGGGTTCTTCCTTTGACCCTCTTCTTCTTTTTGCCTAACGAGAGCGGAGCTCCATTTTACCTGCGCTGTGGCCAGGTGAGGTGGGGCTACATTCTCCTACCATATAGCTGAGTGGCAATGTACTAAAAGCTGATACACTCTTAAGGTATCTTACTAATAGTTGCTACATTCTTATGGTATATTACTCAAGATTACCATGACATTCTGTACTGTCCAGTCCTGACTTGATAAATGAATCATGAAGGAATATTGTGATAAATATACACCACTAATGTTATGTATGTTTTTCTTGTATGTTCTTGTCTGTCTACTGTCTTTAACACTTGGACACATATTGGACCTCGAAAACAGGAGAATTTCAGGTGACAATAAAATTCTTTTTCACTTATTTCACAACACTTTAGCAGTAGCATACATGGTCTTGATGAAGCAGTAGGAGACCTGTGGGCCCCGGTTAACTGCAGAAACATGTCGACCTAACACCCATCCTAGTAGTTATTTGTTAATACTACTACTTGCACTTTTTTTTAAATTTGGGAATAAGGAGGTGCTCATTAAAAATACTTTTTCCTCCTTACTACTCAATTTTACTTATCTCACTTTAATCACTTATGATTTTCACTAGTTAGCACTGCTATTCAGTTACCACTTGATACAGAGTAAGATCATACTGACACTGGGACATAATGGTGAGATTCAGCTGAGCCTGGCCAAATCTTCAGAGGGTACGATTATCTACCTGCATTTTGAAGGCTCCCAGATGATGTAGGGCGGTACAGGTTGGTAATCTGATGGGAATTTTTCTTCGCACAAAGAAAGTACCCGAGGATTGATTTTGCTGTCTACTATTTACAGTTGAGATCACTCTTTGACAGACACATACAATAGCGTTCCCTTTCTGACCCATTGCTATATTGTTGTTGGTAGTTAAATATGTATTGGGGCAGTAGCAATGACTGGTCGTTAAACATTCCCTAGGACCCCCCTCTCTTTTTTTGTAATTGTGCTCTCACCTGTGCCTTGGACACTGGCTCTGTTGCTCTGCTGTGTTGGCCTCTTACCTGTGCCTTGGACACTGGCCCTGTTGCTCTGCTATGTTGGCCTCTCACCTGTGCCTTGGACACTGGCCCTGTTGCTCTGCTGTATTGGCCTCTCACCTGTGCCTTGGACACTGGCCCTGTTGCTCTGCTGTGTTGACCTCTCACCTGTACTATGGACACTGGCCCTGTTGCTCTGCTGTGTTGGCCTCTCACCTGTGCCTTGGACACTGGCCCTGTTGCTCTGCTGTGTCGTGCTCTCACCTGTGCCTTGGACACTGGCCCTGTTGCTCTGCTGTGTTGGCCTCTCCCCTGCCATGGACACTGGCCCTGTTGCTCTGCTGTGTCGTGCTCTCCCCTGCCATGGACATTGGCCCTGTTGCTCTGCTGTGTTGGCCTCTCCCCTGCGATGGACACTGGCCCTGTTGCTCTGCTGTGTTGGCCTCTCCCCTGCCATGGACACTGGCCTAAGTATGGGCGAAATGTGCAAAGTCGCGTTCCGTGAATTCGCGCGAAATCGAATTCGCAATCCGCAAAATCCGCGAATTCATGCAAATTTGCGGATTTTTTGTTTTTTTGCGTGTTCGCAGGGTTTTTTGCGTGTTCGCAGGGCTTTTTGTGTGTTCGCGGGCCGCTTGCATGGCGAAGTTACCCATGCGGTTGTGTATGGGCACAGCACCCTCTGGTTCACCACTGCCACCCTCTGGTTCATCACTGCCACCCTCTGGTTCACTACTGCCACCCTCTAGTTCACCCCTGCCACCCTCTGGTTCACCACTGCCACCCTCTGGTTCACCACTGCCACTCTCTGGTTCACCCCTGCCACCCTCTGGTTCAGCACTGTCACCCTCTGGTTCACCACTGCCACCCTCTGGTTCACCACTGCCACCCTCTGGTTCCTCACAGCACCTCTGGTTCACCACTGCCACCCTCTGGTTAACCACTGTCACCCTCTGGTTCAGCACTGCCACCCTCTGGTTCACCACTGCCACCCTCTGGTTCACCCCTGCCACCCTCTCTCTGGTTCACCACTGCCACCCTCTGGTTCATCACAGCACCCTCTGGTACACCCCTGCCACCCTCTGGTTCAGCACTGTCACCCTCTGGTTCACCACTGCCGCCCTCTGGTTCACGACCGCCACCCTCTGGTTAATCACAGCACCTCTGGTTCACCACTGCCACCCTCTGGTTAACCACTGTCACCCGCTGGTTCAGCACTGCCACCCTCTGGTTCAGCACTGCCACCCTCTGGTTCACCACTGCCACTCTCTAGTTCACCACTGCCACCCTCTGGTTCACCCATGCCACCCTCTGGTTCACCACTGACACCCTCTGGTTCACCCCTGCCACCATCTGGTTCATCACTGCCACCCTCTGGTTCAACCCTGCCACCCTCTGGTTCACCCCTGCCACCCTCCAGTTCAGCACTGCCACCCTCTGGTTCAGCACTGTCACCCTCTGATTCACCCCTGCCACCCTCTGGTTCATCACTGTCACCCTCGGGCTCATCACTGCCACCCTCTGGTTCACCACTGCCACCCTCTACCGAGACCTTTTGTGATGCAGCGGCAGCACAAAAGATGCGCCATGGTGCTGGGTATTAATAACATGACCATTCTGAGAGATGCGTCACGTTGTAAAGCCCTGCGCCATCAGGAGGCGTTCCAGCCCAGGGGAGGGCGTTCCTGCACAGGAATGCCTCCTAAAAGTGGCTGAGTGAAATCTACAAGATTTCACTCAGTCACTTTTAGGCCAATGCTGCGTCAAAACCCTGCGCCTGCTTGAAGCAGGTGCAAGGCTTGATGCAGCATTGGGGAGATAGGGCCCCCCAGAGCATTGCTGGAGCTGCGTCGCAAGCGCGACGCAGCTCCAGCAATGCGCTGCTTTTACGGCACAGATGCGTGACACATCTGTGCTGTTTTTGCCACATGGTGCACCGCATTGTAAATGCGGCGCACCATGGGTGGCGGAGCTGCGGCGCACAATAACTGGCGCATCCCTGGGGATGCACCAGTTATTGTAAATCTGCCCCTATACATTTAGCCAACTTATAATTATTATTATTATTAGATCGGTTTTATATAGCGCTCGGTTACCCTGGAGCATCCCTGCGCTTTTGCCAACAACCACATCCAAAATAGCGTGAACGAAGATGAATTAACAGAAGAGGAGGGTCTTAAGTTGTTTACGGAAGCGCAAAAGGCACGGTTCAGCGCGCAAACCTATGGGGAGAGCATTCCAGAGGGTGGAAACATTGACTGAAAATCTCCTTCCTCCTGAACGGGCCTTTTTTACCCTGGGGATGACAGACAGGTGTTGACAGTCTGAGCGTAAAGTTCTGCTCACTTTGTACGGGGTCACCATCTTCTGAAGGATGGGAGGGCCTTTGCCTTGCAAGATTTTGTGTGCAAGGCATAGGGATTTAAATTTCACTCTCTCCCGTATTGGCAACCAATGTAGTGCCCTCAGTGCTGGTTTAGCAGAGCAGGATATGGGGATGTTATAGAGTGTTCGTGCTGCCGCGTTTTGAACTTGTTGGAGTCTGTTCAAAGTGCTTTCAGGGGCCCCAAGGTAAATCGCATTATTAAAGTCCAGCCTGGACATAATCAGACTCTGAATCAGGAGCTTTCTCGATGTGAAAGGGATGAGGGGCAGTATCTTTCGTATTGATCTGAGAAGACCAAAGCAGACACCCGCCAGTTTGGATGCCTGGGTTCTGAGGGAGAGATCTCGTTCCATCCAGATGCCAAGCTCTTGATCTCATCCTTAGGTTCCGGAAGACACCCCAGGCAACTGGGCCAGGCTAGGCTGGGAAAGGATGGATTTTTAGGTCCCATCACCATGATCTCAGTTTTGGACCCATTCAATTTGAGTGCTGAGTCCCCCATCCAGGAGTGGACCTGTGAGAGGCAGGCATGGAGTGTCTGGGAGTTCTCCAAGGACTGGGAGAGGGCGAACACCAATTGGGTGTCGTCGGCGTAGCTCACGATCTTGATGTTGAATGGAGCCACCACCTCCTCCAAGGGGGCCATATACACGTTGAATAGTGTAGGACTCAGAGAGGAGCCCTGAGGCACACCACAATGGAGGTGGGTGGATGCCGACCGTGCGTCCCCTTCCCATACCTGGAAAGATCTTTCACTAAGGAATGACCTAAGCCAGTTTAGCGCTGTCCCTCCCACTCCGGCGTCCGAAAGTCTCTGGAGTAGCACTTGGTGATTCACAGTGTCGAACGCTGCACTCAGGTCCAGGAGGATCACTGCCACTGATCCCCCCGAGTCCAGAATGCAGCGTGCCTCCTCCATGACTGCCAGCAAGGCGGTGTCAGTGCCTTGGCCCGGGCGAAAGCCTGTTTGGGAGCATTTTAGCACACCATTGGTTTCCACAAAGTTGGAAAGCCTAGCATTGACCAGTTTTTCTGCGATTTTGCTCAGTCCTGGGAGGAGCGAAATGGGCCCATAGTTGGCCATGTCTGAAGGGTCCAAAGAGGGTTTTTCAGAAGGGCTTTCTCTATTGCGCTCTTCCAGTTAGGTGGCACAATGCCCGTGCCCAACGAGGCATTAATAACCTCAGTAATAGGCTCCACAATAGAGGGTGCAACCTGTTTGAGAATTCTCATAGGGGCAACGTCCCGGGGGGAACCACTCTTAATTGAACATAGGGTTTTAAGAACTTCATCCCTGTTGACTGGTCCAAACGATTCCAGAGTTATCTGGGGGCACCCTTCCTCCTCCCATCGCTCGGGTCCAATCTTGGGCGGGGGAAGTGAGGTAAGAATTTTTTCTATTTTTGTGTTAAAATATTCCGCCAGATTATTACATTTGGTCTCCAGGTTCTCCGTGGGGGCAGAAGGTGTAGGAACTTTCAGGAGTTCTTTGACCACCAGAAAGGTTTCTCTAGAGGAGTTGGAGGCATTGTTAATTCTGTCCTCGAGAAACTGAGTTTTAGCCAGCCGGATGGCGGTTTTGTACCTCCTCATTGCTGTTCGATATTCCATTTTACTGGCTTCCTCCCAGTTCTTCCTCCAGGAGCGCTCAAATTTTTTACATGTCCTCCGCATAGCCCTTAGCTCAGAAGTATACCATGGAGCAGTGGGAAGTCTTTTCTCCCTTATGCCTGTCGATCTTATGGGAAGGACAGCGTCTAAGGTGTTGGAGATCCACCTGCAGAGGTCTGCGTCTGCTGAGATAGGATCATGTGAAAGAGGTGGACGTGAGGCTTCTAGGCTGCAAGTGAAATTTTCCACTGATAGCCTTGCCCATGGTCTGTCCGGTGCACCAACCTTAGAGGGAGGGCTACTTTCACGTTTCGTTTCCCAAGTAAAAGGGATCAGAAAATGATCCGTCCATGGTAAAGGGATGGGGGGACTGCTTTCATGGTGGAGATATTTGCCAAGATAGGATCAAGCAGGTGGCCTTTATTGTGAGTAGGATCTAGGCTTATAAGGTCTATTCCATAAGTTTTAAGGTCACGCAGAAGGGCAGTCGCCAGCCGCTCTTCCTGGTCGTCAAAATGGAGATTAAAGTCTCCCAGGGCGATAAAATTTGTCGCTGAGGCGGCACCAACCATTACCGTTTCCATTAGAGAGCTGGTAAAGTTACCCATCTTTCCAACGAGGGAGCACTTACTGATTAGACAGTAGAAAGTACTCTAGTTGAGTAGAGGTATTGCACAAAAAAGTGGCATCTTCGTGGACAAACACGCAGGGCGGGATTTATTCTGCCCCCTGTTAGACTCGTTTTTTGTGCCCTTCTGCCCTCTGTTAGACTCGTTTTTCCCTTGTTTTTCTGCCCTTCTTCCCTCTGTTAGACTCGTTTTTCCCTTGTTTTTCTGCCCTTCTGCCCCCTGTTAGACTCTTTTTTTGTGCCCTCCTGCCCTCTGCTAGACTCGTTTTTGTGCCTTTCTGCCCCGTTAGACTCGTTTTTTGTGCCCTTCTGCCCTCTGTTAGACTCTTTTTTCCCTTGTTTTTCAGCCCTTCTGTCCTCTGTTAGACTGGTTTTTTGTGCCCTTCTGCCCTCTGTTAGACTCGTTTTCCCTTGTTTTTCTGCCCTTTGTTAGACTGCTTTTTGTGCCTTTCTGCCCTCTGCATCCCCACATTACCACTCAGCGCTACTCCAGCATCACTCAGCACCACCACATTATCACTCAGCACCACTCAGCACCACCACAGCATCACTCAGCACCACCACAGCACCACTCAGCACCACCACAGCACCACTCAGTGCCACCACAGCATCACTCAGCATCACCACAGCATCACTCAGCACTGCCACATTATCACTCAGCACCACCGCAGCACCACTCAGCACCACCACAGCATCACTCAGGACCACCACAGCATCACTGAGCATCACCACAGCACCACTCAGCACCACCACAGCATCATTCAGCACCACCACAGCACCACTCAGCGCCACCACAGCATCACTCAGCGCCACCACAGCATCACTCAGCACCACCACAGCATCACTCAGCATCACCACAGCACCAATCAGCACCACTACAGCACCACTCAGTGCCACCCCAGCATCACTCAGCACCACCACAGCATCACTCAGCACCACCACATTATCACTCAGCACCACCACAGCACCACTCAGCACCACCACAGCATCACTCAGCACCACCACAGCACCACTCAGCACCACCCCTGCATCACTCAGCACCATGCCAGTATCACTCAGCACCACCACAGCACCACTCAGCATCACCACAGCACCACTCAGCACCACCACAGCACCACTCAGCGCCACCCCAGCATCAATCTGCACAACCATTCAACAACAACTGGTTCAAATATGTTCTCTCAATGTTTCAAACTTTATTACAAATGTCACAAAAAGATGTTAATATTTCACTTCTGTTCTTGGATTTTCGTCACAATAAAATACACTGAACATAATCTTCCTAAAAGTTATTTACAAAAGTTTAAGCTATTGCCATTATAAATTAAAATCACTTTTATTTAAGTATTAATTATTTTAAAAAATTAAAATCCATTGTAATTTGTAATATCAATACAGCTAAGTCACGTAAATACAAAACATGTTGCATTACAAATGCTATAGGTGTCACATTTGCGAAAGTTATAACTATTGGCATTGTAAATAACAAAGCTATTAATTTAGCTATTTTCAAAACCAACACATAAATAAAAAAAAGTTGTCATTTACAAGACCAATAGCTCAAACTTTACTAATGCGAGACCTATTGCATTGCAAATGCTTGTTTTTATATCTGTCAGTGCTTCCTGTTGAGGTTTAATTTTCGTGACAGGCGCCTCATTGCCTACTTGTAACTATTCTCTGACCCTGCTTCAAGGGTCAGAGAATAGTTGCAAGTAGGCAACGAGGCGCCAGGAAGCACTTACAGGCGTACAGCAGCAGGTGCCCAAGTTGAAGTTAATTTCTTTGTAACCCTTTTGTGAAAGGTTACAAAAAATTAGCTTCAACTTTTGCACCTGCTGCTGTAACCCTGTAAGTGCTTGGCTGAAAATTCGTCCCCGCTGATTTGCGGATTTTACTGCGATTTCGCGAGATTCACGGATCGCGAAATCGCGGAAAATCCGCAAATTCCGAGAGCAGAACGAATTTTCAGCCCATGCTTACACTGGCCCTGTTGCTCTGCTGTGTTGGCCTCTCCCCTGCCATGGACACTGGCCCTGTTGCTCTGCTGTGTCGTGCTCTCACCTGTGCCTTGGACACTGGCCCTGTTGATCTGCTGTGTCGTGCTCTCACCTGTGCTATGGACACTGGCCTTCCTGTTTATGTTTCACCTGTGCATGGTATATAGCATTTTTGCATCATTTTGAGCCTTGCTGTTGTCTACTATTGTTGTACCGCTGCATCTGTGCAATATGTGAATAAATACAGTTACTTCTAGTGTGTATTTTTTCGGTGTCCTTGCTGATTTCAGTTCTGTTTCTGTTCGCATATGATAGCCTGTGCACCATGCTTCATGTATCACTTCAACATTGCAAGGCTCTTAGCAGCCATCATAATTTTGGGCAGGGGTGACTGGGTCTTAAGTCCATTCTGAGACTGCAACTTGTGTGATCTGTGATGGCTATTTTACCTGGCATATAGTCATCTTCTTAGTGATTTGCAGTTGTTGCCTACACTGTTCACATGTCTGGTTGTGGGACACTGCCAGCACAGGATGTGATGCTGTGCAAATGTATCCAATCTGGCTGGGATATGTAAAGAAGTATGTGTGTGGATTGCTTTCTGTGTGCCCAGCTTGTATGTGTATGGTCAGTTGGACCTTGGTCCTGGTGCCATGGCCTACATGAGGTGCGTGGTGTTGGGTGTAGCAGAGGTGTGCAGTGTGAAGGGTGTGAGTTTGTAGTGGATGTGTGTGTGCCCCTGTGTTGTGTGAGACACACCTGTGTCACCCAGGAGTTGTATGCCTGTTGTATGTTTTGTCTTGCCGTGGGTAGAGGATTGTATGCACTTGTGTGAGCTGTTTCTAGTGCACTGTGCTGTGTGTTGGTGTGTCCATTGTGTTGTGTGTGACTCCTCCTTGTTGTGTTTGTCATTTTGGAGTGTACAAAGTGTGTGAGTTGCACATCAGTGTTGTGTTTGATTGATCCTCAATGTGTCTTGGGTGCTTTTGTGTGAACTCTGTGGCCCTGCTGCTCAACACTGGCATTGTGCTTGTGTTCATCATGCATTGCAGGCACATGGTGGTTTTGGCACTCCTGTATGGCATGGTGTGTGTGGTTTTAGGCCATCCCCTATGTGTGCCACTTGTGCCTGCCCATTGTGTGTGTTACGTCCCTCTATTTGGGTGTGGTACACCCCTTACATGTCTGCTACTGACATGCAGGCTGTTTGACTTAGATGTCAGCTTTCCCCTTGGTTTCCATGTGTGTGCCTACCCATCACTTCATTTTTTTTTTTTTAAATATATCCTTTATTTGGTTCACAGGATAAAACAAACATGTGTCGTACAGTATTTCGTTACATTAAGGCTCAAAAAAAGAAAGTGTATACATGGATCACGGAGCGAAGCATAAGGTACATTGTTATTGCACAATGAAATACAATGGCGGAATCATCGCTCAATCATACTTTCCACATTGCCTTGTCGTGATGGAGAGATTAGGATAATAAGAACGGGGAGATATGGGGTTACCAAACTTGGAGGTGTATGGCGTGTAGTGAGATGGACACCTGATTGCGCAGTGGGGGGGGGGGGGGGGTCCAACGATGGTGTCGTGGTTGATTCGTGCCCATTTCCGTGGGACATAGAGGTCGATGCGGGGTCAGCGGTGGGCATGCCGCGCGGGTGCACCTATCTCCGTGCTCTCCGCTTGGGGAGGCACGTCCTGCAGGTCCTTCTAGTGTCTGGGATCCATTGTGGAAGGAGTGTAGCATTTCGTCCCAAAGCGCCACAATGGGGAATTTACGCAGCCCTGCTGTCTCCTCATTGTGGAGGGATATGCTTTCCGCCTTTGCCCAGTTGTCCAGTGAGGTGCGCCAGTGCTCTGCCCTGGGTGGGTCTGCGCGCTTCCAGTGTTTAGTAATTAGCCTTTTTTCAGCAAGGTCCCAGAAGCGGGAGGGCACCCTATTGTGTTTAGTTCTGTGGAAGGGGCCCAATAGGCATGCCTCCCATGTGTGTGGGATCGGCATCGCCGTGCTACGCTCCAGTAGCAGCAACACCGTCTGCCAGTACGTTTGGATCCGTGGACATTGCCACAGCACGTGTAGGAGGTCCGCTCCTTCTGTATCGCATCTCGGGCACCCAGCTGTTGCGCCTGGAAAGTATAAATTTATCCTGTCTGGGGAGAGGTATGCTCGGTGTAGGATATAAAACTGGATCTGTTTAAAGCGTGCGTTGCGGGGAATGTTTTTGGGGCCTGCCAGTATCACCGCCCATTCCTTGTCCGTCCAGGCCTTCCCTCTGTCCACCGCCCACTTATCCCATGGCTGTAGGGTGCATTGCGTGTGGGAGAGCAGTGCTTGGGTTAGCCAGTGTACCACCTGTGTGCCATTTCCCATGACGTGCATGCACTGGATCAATTGGTGTATGGGAGGCTCGTCAGTGATGTTTCCCCATTTCTGCGTGAGCGCTCTGATTATGGAAGCGTGTTGCAAAAACTGTCCTGCAGGTAACCCCGTATCGGCGGCAAGTGTCTCGAAGGGGAGCAGGGCGCCATCAGCGTACAGGTCTGCCATGGTTTCTATACCCGAGCGGGTCCACTGTTCCAGGGCCGCTTCTGTAACAACGGCCGTGGCTTTGGGAGTGCCCAAGAGTGGGAGCGCCGGAGCATACGGCGTAGTGGTTCTGGTGACCCGTAGGCATCGAGAGTAGCATTTCGCAGCTACTGCTACGTGTAGTTGTGAGTGTTTCCTGGTGCTCGCCAGCGGGTGGAATAATGAGTGTATCTGTATCGGGGAGAGTGCGTCCACAGTTGTGGCCGTGTCTTCATGGTTCCTGCCCGAGAGCCAAGCCACTACCCATTGCAGCTGCGCCGCTAAATAGTAGAATTCCAGGTTTGGTACCGCTAGGCCACCATCGCTAACTGGAACGTACAGTTTTGTTAGTGCCACTGTGGGCCTGCCTGTGTTCCAAATCAAGTCTTTGAGCATGGTTTCCAACTCCCTGAAGATGGGGGCCGGGACGTATAGTGGAATGTTAGCAAAGTAGTACAAGAGTCTGGGCAGGACGATCATTTTCGTTAAGGTCACCCTGCTCTGCACATTGATGGGGAGAGTTTTCCAAAAGGCGATCTGCGCCCTGATGGATGTTATGGCTCGTGTCAGATTGCCATCTAGAATGTCTGGGGGGGGGTCCTATAAATGTGGATTCCCAGGTTTTTGAACGTGGTTTGGTGCCATGGCAATCTCTCGCCATTGATCCTGAGCTCAGGGTCTGGGGTGTTGGGAGCAAATGGGTATGCCCCCGACTTGGCCCAGTTGACCTTTAGGCCCGACATTAGTTCGAACGTTCGGAAGATGTCCTATAGTTCCGGTGGTAGGTTTTCGAGGTCTCTGACGTACAGAAGTAAGTCATCTGCGTATAGCGATATAATGTGTGTAGCATCCGCCAGTGGAATACCCCACTGTGTGCCGCTATTACGCATTGGTTCGGCTAAAGGCTCGATCGCCAGTGAGAAGAGTAGTGGGGAGAGCGGGCAGCCTTGCCTGGTGCCCCTCCTGACTCAGATGGCCTCGGATAGCAGTCTGCCCGTGCGCACTCTCACCTCGGGCCTCCTGTACAGCAATCCTACCCGCTCAACAAAGTCGTCGCCCAGATCAAACTTACGTAGCACCGCTAGTAAATAAGGCCATTCCACGGAGTCAAACGCTTTTTCAAGGTCTAGAATTAAGCAGCCCGATCTCGGCCAGTTCCGGACCGCGTACTCCTGCACTCGGAACAGCCTCCTTATGTTCTGGGAGGTGCATCTTGTTGGGACAAACCTGTTCTGATCCTTGTGCACCAAGGCAGGCACCAGGGCCGCTAGTCTGTGGGCTAGGGTCGACGCCAGGATCTTGTAGTCCGTGTTTAACAGAGCCAGAGGTCTGTATGAGCCGAGCAGCGTACCGTCCCTGCCCGGTTTGAGGAGAGACACCAATGTTGCTTCATTCATGGATGTGGGGAAGGATTAGTCCTCTAATGCCGCCGAGTATGTCCTGAGCAGTTCAGGGATTGGAATGTCCGAGTAGGCCTTATAGTACTCAGCAGGCAGCCCGTCTGGGCCTGGGGCTTTGCCATTGGAGAGGGCGAAGATGGCGTCACGTAGCTCATCTGCCGCAACGGCGAGCCAAGATCGTCTCGTTGGCTGTCAGTCGGAGTGGGGAGCGTAACTTCGTCTAGGTACGCCGTTATATCTGGCTGCGGATTTCGCAGGTGCGACCGGTACAGCGCCTCGTAGTGTGTCACGAAAGCGGCATGAATGTCCGCCTGCGTATACACCATTATGTCGGCGGCAGGGCTTATCGCCGTCACCGGGGAAGATCGGTCTTCTCGTCGTATCAACCAGGCTAACAGTTTGCCTGGCTTGTCGCTATAGCGGTGTGTGCGGGCCGAGTGAGCAGCGTAGTTGACATGTTTTAGTCTGCCCACTAATCTGTCATGTTCCGCCCTCGCTTCCAGTAGCTCAGCGTTGGCGCCCTCGGATGCTTCCCGTTCTGCACGTAGCAGGTCTGTTTCTAGATGTTTTAGGTCTGTCTCTATCTGTCGCCTAGCGTGTGCCTAGACACAATCCCCTGAATGCGTCCCATTCCATCTGAGGCGTGGAAGCAGTCCCATTGTTCTTCTCAAAGTATTGTGCCGACTGCGCACCTATCGAGGTCCTAAATCGGCCATCTAGCAACAGGTCAGGTTGCAGCCTCCAGGTGGGTACCGGCGGTCTCGGCTGTTCCCAGGCCAGGTCCATGAGGTGAGGGTTGTGATCTGAGTGCGTGCGGCCCATGTAGTGTGCATCCCTGACTACTGGCAGTAGCTCCCTGGTGACCATGTATCTATCAAGGCTTACATGTAAGTTGTGTGCCCCCGAGTAATATGAGTAGATCTTAGTGTCGGGGTTATGGCTGCGCCACGCATCTTGCAGGTCCCATTGTGTAGACCATTCTTGGAGGGCACGTGCCACGTGTTGCGCTGGGGAATTGGGTGGTGGAGGGCGGGAGCGGTCCAGGGCGGGGCCTAATGTGCAGTTGTAATTCCCACCCAGTATCCACGGGGTGCCGTGCCAAGGCGCCATTGCGTTTGACAAGTGCGCCAAGAAATCCGACAGCCCCGTGTTGGGTGCATAGATCGAGGCCAACACCAGTGGGTTCCCATCTAACCTGCCCTTGAGAACTACATACCTCCCTCCAGGGTCTACTTGTGATTCCAATGCGGCCCATGGGGTGCCCGGACGTATCCATACCAGTGTCCCTCTAGCGTAGGAAGAGTGATGCGTGGCATACAACTGTCCCCGCCATCTGCGTCGCAAAGTGTTGACCTCCGTCTCGCAGAGGTGTGTCTCTTGTAAGAAGGCTATCTGTACATGATGGCGTTTGAGGTATGAGTAAATTTGGTATCGCCTAGATGGTGTGTGCATACCCCTCACATTCCATGTACATATTTTAATCACAGACATTACAGTTCTCTAGCAACTCCCCCAACCCACTCCCCCCGCCCCCCCCGCATGCCCCGCAACCCCCACCAGTTTTGCACGCCATAGCATTATTAAAAAAGGGGGGGTGAATAACACGGCTAGTGGAACAGTTAGCCATTTAACAAAATGAACATGTGGAATGCCAAAAGGTCGGAGGCCAAACATGCTCCCGTCCATGCTCTCAAGGAGAGTAACAAAGTCTAATTCTGGGGGCTGCTATGCGTTGCTCGCTATAGCGATAGATCGTATGTTTACAGAGTCATTCTATGTGGGTTGCCCCCCTTCCCGGGAGGTGTATGGTAGCCCAGGCCACATGAGATATACAGGGGAGTGATACAGTTATGTAGTAAACACCATACATTACGTGTCTTGATCAGCCGGTTGTTGAGCAGGTGTTCTCAGGAACCGTGTGCTGATTGTGCATTAGCTGCCAAATTGTCACCAGGCCTGTATACGTCAGAAAAAGGAGGAATTGGCCCAGTTATCGGCTCCCTGCGTTCAGTGGGGGCTGGATGTAGCGCCCGCCGGTCCGAGGATCCCAGTCGGCCAGTGCTGCACAACGTGTGTCCGCAGTCTCCTCGTTGTTAGCGCCGCAGGTTTCCATAATGAGCTCCAGGGCGTCGTATCTCATGGGTCGATCAACTGATGTAATCCGCAGTCTGAGGAGTGACGTCCGGCCCAGCTTCTGTCGCCGGAGAGTCCGGCACACCATAGATAGCTTCGTCGTCGCTGGGAAGGTCCCGTCCGCTGCCATCAGCTGGCTCGCTCAGTGCGGGGGAGCGACTTAGTTCCATCACGATGCGGAGGGCATCTTGTTTTTCCTCCTGCGCAGCGTCAGCTGGTGGAGGTGTCCTCGGTGCTCCGCTCGCGCCCGTCTGTGTTCGTTGCCGAGGTCGGCGCCGCCTCCTGCCCCCGCCGGGTTGGCGCCCGCCAGAGCGATCCGCTGGCGTTCTGGGGGCAGAGTCCGTGCCACTGTCCAGCCATGCCTCCACCTCGTCAGGATCTGTGAAGAAATGTTTTCACTCACCGGCTATCACTCTCAATTTTGCCAGGAATAACAAGGAATATTGCAGGCCCTGTTGGCGCAGACGTCTTTTCACCGCTAGGAAAGAGTGCCTTTGTCTCTGCACTTGTATGGTATAGTCCGGGAAGAACATCACCTGCGCGTTATCAATTCGCACTTCGTGGAGTTTGCGTGCCTCACGGAGGATTGAGTCTCTGTCTCGGTAGTTCAATATGCGGAGAAGCATGGGTCTCGGGTTGGAGCCTGTCGCCAAGGGTTTGGTGGGAACCCTGTGGGCGTGTTCTACTACGAAGTGAGGCGAGAGTGAACCCTCTGGTAGGATAGATGTTAGCCAGCGCTCCATGTGCTCCTCCAGGTTCTTCCCTTCCCATTTTTCCGGAATTCCGACGAGTCGCACGTTATTTCTTCGTGCCCTGCCTTCCGCGTCTTCGGCTCTGTCTTCTAGGAACTCCACCCTGTTTAGCAAGTCATGTATGTGCTTATGCGATTGTCCTACTTGGGGTTGGAGCTCCTTCACGGTGCCTTCCAGGGACGTGGTACGGTCCGCAAGTTTTTTATGATCCGCCCGCAGGTGTGTAAGGTCTATGGCCACACTGTCAATCTTGGTGGCTAGGGAGGTTCGAGTGAGTTGGATAGACTCTTCCAGTCTTTCCATGGCCGCAAGCATGGTGTCAAGTTTCGCCGCTGTCTGGTCCTGTTCGGCGGTCTTGCCAGATTTGTCCATCTTGCCCCTGTTATTTGCGCCTCCGGTGCCGGTTCGTGCCCTGGTCCCGTTAGACATCAGTACCCAGATCAGCTGCCAGCGCCCCAGTCGAGGCCCGCAGCGGGGTGGTTCCCGGTAGGTGGGTCAGGGTTCGGACCTGCTGAGGGTTGGGGATCGGGGCTGAGTCTTTAAGGTGGTCTCCAGTGGTAGGTCGGTGGTCCGTGTGCTCGGTCTCGTGGTGGTGGTTGCTGGTGATCAGGTCCAGATGGACACACCGTTAGGCCCACTCCTGCCGGCCGGTTGTGGCACGGTTGTGGCACGTTCCTCCCAAGCCACTCGCTATGGTCCGATCGGGTTCACCGGTCGTCTGCGTGCTCCCTGGTGCGCCACACCTCTCGACGCCACAGGTGGGGTGGGCTGAGTTCGCCCCGTGGGTTTGTTACCGTTCCGCCCGGTCCGGCCTTCGTCGAGTGTGTAGTGGCGGCCTTTTGCATGTGGGTGGCGGCCAGATGGGCTGCCTCCGATGACCTTTGTCGTCCTCTGCCTGTGAGGTGTGGGCCCGGCTCCGGTCCACTTCCGTGCTAAGGGCAGTATGACTTATTTCCACCAGCGCAGTGTTATGGGCGCCTTGCCGTGGCCTTGCTTGGGGGTCCGATATCGGGTGCCTGTGCGTGTCGGTGCTGCGCACGTGGTGTGGGCCCCAGGGTCTTACTTCTGGTCGGGAGTCCGCACCGTGTTCAGTTCCAGGGCGTGTTGCTCGCCCCTCGGGCGTTTGCGCACCTCCGGTGCTGGTGGTGGCGAGGGTTTCGTGCGTTTTGCGCCGCAGCCGTTGCGCTGTGTGTCTGTGGCCCTCGATCGGGGCTTGCTGCCTCCGCGCACAGTCACACTCTCAATGTTCAAGCCCTCAGATGTCCGGGGCCAGGTCGCTCACCCTCCGTCACTCCGTGCTGCTGGGCCACGTGGCGTCTGATGCGGGGAGGCTGGTCCGGGTCTCAATGCACGCCCGATGTTTGCTACCAGTCCCGGGCTTCTTCTTCTCAGTTTCCCTTCTACCTGGGCGACCCCGGGCGCCGCTGTGTAGGGGGTGCCGTGTCCACCTGCTGTTGAGGACTAGCTGTAGGTGGCCCTTGCTGCGGGTGTGCGCGGTCGGCGGGTGTTTGCCATAGGCCGCACCTTCAGGCCTACCTCCGTTCCTGGATCCCCGGTGTTTCTTGGGCGCACGCCGGGCTTGGGGCCGACGTACGCGGTAGCAGCTCCTGGGGTTTCCCCGGTGCGGTGTGGCAAGTCCGACCGGCACCAAAGTTGGACAGGTGCCATGTCGGGACGTGGGGGCCACGCGCCGGTGGTTTTCGGCCGGCTCTGCTGAGTGATTCTCCGGATAAGTGCGCCGGGAAGGGCAGCTCGGCACGGAGCTCTACCCGCAGGCGTCCATTCGTGTTGCGCGCTAAGCCACGCCCCTCGTGCCTACCCATCACTTCATGTGTGAGCTTGTACTTTGTGGTGCAGTTCTTGGGCCATAAGTGTTGTTCCACTCTGGACATTGCCCCAATGGTTTATGTGTGATGTCCTTGTGCTATTGGTCATTCTGTAGTGGTCATGTGCACTTCAGCTGTGTGTGCTGGCCAGTGCTCTGGTGGAGGTGGATGTGCTCTTGTATCCCAGATGGTGCATGTGTAGTTGTTGTGTTGGATGTGTGGATGTAGGGTGTGGTATTGCTTCAGTTCCTGGTTGTTGTGTTGTATTTGTGCAGTGCTGATTTGAGGTGTGTGGTACAGTTGTTTCAATCATGCCTGTTCTGCAGACAATGCTTGTCATGCATGCGTTGCTGTGCAAATGTGACCTTGGCATTGCCTGATGTGAATCCCCTGATGTCTTGTGGTCTTTGTTGATTGGGGTTTCATGTGCATCTATGATGGGTTTGATGTGGCTGTGTGTGTTGGTCCAGATGCACTTCTTGTGTGATTTGTGTTATGGTGTGTGTGTTTTGTTCCTGAGTGATGTTGTTGTGTACTCCTGTTGTGTGTGTTTTGCCATTGATTTTCCCCAGTTTGGCTGACAGGGTATGTGTATTTCTGTTGGAGTTCAGTATGTGTTGCTGTATTGTTTGTGTGTTGTTCTTGTGCAGGCATCGGTTGAGGCATCCCTGTGTGTGTGTTGTGTTTGTGGCTACACCCAGGGTGTGTGTTTGTTTGTGTGTGTGTGTGTGTGCTGGCAAGGATTGTGAGCCTTGAGTGTGTGTGGCAGTGGTGTTGTGTCTTCCTTGTCCGCCACTCCTGCAGTGGCTGTCTCCCTGGTTGTGTGTTGTGGGGTGCAGGGTGTGTGTATTGTGCTTGTTGTTGCAGTGCTTGTTGGTGTGCATGGGAGTGCACGGGATGGGCACCTGGCCTGTGGGTTGATTGGGTGTGTTGCTTTGTGGTTGGGGGATGTGTGTCTCTGTGGTGTTTGTGCCCTGCCCATGCCTTGGATTGGCCTGCCTACTGCATAGTGCGCCTGTGTTGACCGTGGCGGTGACGTGACCTGGACCGGGGCGTTGCTGCTGGTTGGTGGTCGTTGTGTGTCCCGGATGCTGAGGGGTGCCTTGTTGTGAGGTGGGTGATGTGTGGGTGCCCTTGTGGATGTGTTGTTTCCCCCAGCAGGGTGTCTGTGTGGTGATTGGACCCTGTGTCGGCCTGTGTGTTGTGTGTTGCATATGTGTATTGGCGTACCAGCAGCGGCCGCCGCAAAGGCCCATCTGACGATTGTGTTGTAGGAGGAAGATCACCGGATGCATATGGAGGGCTGGGTTCATGGCGGTCAGGACCGGGTATCGGCTATCTTGCTCCGATGTCGAGTTTCCGCCTGCTCAGGCTGGGCGGTGTCTCCGCTGCGGTGCGTCTGCTTGTTTGAGCCATCCTAATTTGTCGAGCGGGGCGGACGTCATTTGGCACGGCGGAGAGTCTCGATTGGCTCCTCCCGCCGCGGTGGCGGGCGCACTTTGATGGCGGTGCACGTCGCTCCGCGGCGGATGGGAAATGACCTATGTTTACCTATCCTAATGTGGCGGACGTGAGTTCCGCTGCTCGCGGGCGGAAAAAGCTGTTTTTCCGCCCCGCCACCACCGCGGTGGTGCCACCGCCCGACATCCTAATGGACCCCTTAGTGTTGTTACAAGTCAATAGCTGGATAAACACTTTTTAAAATAGTATATGTACCTTTCCCTATCTCGCAGTGGGATTTGGAGTAGACAAGGCAGACATAAAAAATGTGAAACCTTTGGGACAAGAGTGCTCTTTGAAACAAAGGGGTGTGCAGAGATTCCCTCACAATGTGTGGAGGACAAGGCTCTGAGTCCTGTGAAGGTTTGTGAGTGGCAGGTGGTTGCAGCGCAGCTTTCAGGCGCGAGGTATGAGGACAGCTCCAGCAGAGGGGTGGGTTCGAAGAAAGGTCACTCGCGGGGTCAATCCGTGGCTTCAGAGATTACATCTGCACCTGGATCATCATTTTAATTTCTCAGTAAATGTAAGTCTCTAAAATATCCTATTGGAAATGGGGCGTGTTTTGACCAGGCGCATTATTTCTGCTGTGGGTACATTTGTAATGCTCCAAATACATCACATTTTCGGTCACGTACTTTAACGAACTTTTCAGACCATTACTTGACCTTTTATGCATTTGCTTTTTCTAGCGCACGCGGTTCTTGTTAGCAGTCTACCTGTATATGTGATAATCTTTGCGTTTTTAGATTATTCTATCATACTAAAAATTTAACCTAAAATACAAGAATATGCATTATGGCTATTTCGTGGAATTTTATGAATTGTATTAGTTTGCTTGCAAAACATTCCTTTTTAATGGAGAAACCTGATGAATATACCGCTTACCTACTTTACAAGCACGTTTTATGAATGAGGTAAAAGTCTGAATAAGCCTGGCCAGTATCATAGTACGTACAAGGGAGCGGCAAGCCACCCAAAAGTTAAGGATGCTGTTTAGAAACAAAGGATCAGTAATAACGTTCACCGAATTCTACATTTGTAAATAATGCATAATTATAAGGCCCATAATATTTCCGAGGGTCCTTGCTGCTCGCTTAATGCCAGGGCTGCCAAATACTGAGGATGCCCATTCCCCCTCAAGCCTTAATCCAGCACCCTTCACTTCCTGTCTCTTTATCTCTTTGCCATCACTGCTTTCTGTCTTTGTCACTGTTTTCCTATCTTTCTTTCCTCCTTTTCTGCCCATATTCTGCATTTTCTGTTTTTCTCTCTCTTGCTGGGTCTCAGTCCGGCGGTCCTTAAAACCGAATGTCGGTGCCCACCACCAGTACTAATAAAGCACTGCGTGTTCCTGGCCAGACTCTGCATATCACCAGGTAAAAATTATTCCAACAGGCTACAACAGTCTGCGCTCTCAAACACTTCCAATTAAAGGCAGCTGGGAAAGAAAGGTATGTTCACTTTGGACCAAGATTTTGAGACAGAAAAATGTGATGGTGTTATTAACTTGTAACAGCCCAGAGCCCTTATGAAGCACCCGATAGACCACAGAATTCAATGAGAATTTCCATATATGCATTAAAGTTTAGATGGGGCAAATATGTGCACTTTAGGAGAAAAAACGATAAATATGAAATATGAAGCGTTTTCAGCCATGCGCTCAGGACTTGGAACGTTGTCCCATCACGTCCCATGCATATTCTGTTGTTTCTGCCATTCAAGAAGAAAGTGGAAACACACGTCTATACGCAGAGACACGCCCACCGCCTGTAATCACACTAGCGTTGAAGACCACCGCCTCAGCTAATGAAATGTCTACCCTATTATCTTACCCATCGTCAACTTTCCTTAATATGCATGATCCAGACGAATCCCTTTTACCCCCCCCCCATAGTTCTGTTGCTTCCCAGTCACTCTCGCAAAATATAAATGCCATTAACCCATTTTGACTCCCTTGATTCTAATCAACCAACCTGTCTGCAAGAGCATTATATGACAAAACACATTTGCTGTTATAAATCCTCTTCCAACAGAAACCCATGCTAAATAACAAAAGTAGTCTGGAACAGTGGACCGAGGAATCGAGACCTTTGACCTCTGCAGACTGCAACGACGGTCTGGGAAAGTGCTCCTCCTACGTCAGTGATTCAGAGCCCACTCATCTGCAGAGCATGTGAAAATGGCATGTCCAATTTCAGCAGGAAACATATATGTCTTATGCAGTCTAATAGGCTCAAAACGTAATACTCACTAATCGCTCCAGTATTAACTAACAATCTCCAGTGATAGCTTGTGCCCAGCCCCACTAGCATTTTTTCAGTGGATGGAGTGGGTACCAGGACCAGTCATCACCAGCAAATAGAAGCAGACAGATGGATATCATGCTATGTTTGTGAACAGATGATTGATGGATTGATTCAACACGTTTGTATAACACCCATTTCCCAAGGAGTCTCTTTGTGCTCATGTTTTCCACTACCTAACCAAACAGTTAAGTCTCCAGTTTCCTTCTGAACTCTTGTAGTGAGGAAAAGCATTTTAGGTAAGGTATTCCACAAGCTGGGACCGTGCACAGTGAAAGATCGACCACCCCATGATGTAAAAAAGCCAAAGAAATTCTAGTACATTTTCTGCTACATAATACCTAGAATATGAGAAATATTAGCTCAGAGGTGGAATGATGCTAGTTGGTGAAGACATCTGGAGACCAAGCAAAGAATCTTAAATTTAATTCAATCAACGATTAGCAGCAAAGCAGGGGTCCACAGGCTACTCACACATGATCTTTTTGTGCGAATGCCGAAGACAGTATTAAGAGAGTCAGTTTGAACTTCCTGCAGTTTATGCAAGAGATTTTTAGAAAGTTCCACATATAGGACATTGAAATAGAGCAGTATCACATCCGCTACTGCTCTCGACACCAAGGCGCGGTTCTTGACAGAGAAGATGGGGCAATGGTTTCAGCTTCTTGATGTGGTGAAACAGCTTCAAGCTAAAATGTTCAATTGGGCTCTGATGGACCCCAATGCAAGGTTTTCAACGTAGTCAAAAGGGTTGAATAGGAGTTCATTGATCTTAGGGATCCCACATGAGAGAAAAAGACACTCTCACCTTATTGCCAAATGCGGTGATTTGAGTCTCTCATCTACTCATGGAATGCCCTAAGAAAGTTCACAGGTATACATCGGTCTGATCATCATAGGGATGCATGATTAAGACCAGGATATGGACACTCAGAGCTGTAGAAGGTCCTGAGCCAAATCGGATAAAGGACTATGTAAACATTAAACAGTTCTTTACTTCTCTGCGCCTTCCCTATTCAATACCTTTCCTTTTAGTTTCCTCCTCATTTCCTCCATCTTTCTAACTTTTCCATCTTTTTCCTCTCATTCCCAATTTTAATCTTAATTGTTTATTTTTTTATTTTACTTTCCAGCCCCCGATTTAACCACTTGCGCACTCAGGAGGGCCTCTGGCCGTCCTACGTCACGCTGGGCGTGTGCTCAGGACGGGCGGGGGCCGTCTGAATGCTGCCGATTCACCAGCGTGGCGCAAATTCAGCGCCTGCGCTGGAGAATTAATTAGTGGACGGAGTTCAGAAGGCCCACAGCAGTCCTGTGCACACGCCCAGCGTGATGTAGGATGGCCGGGGGCCATCCTGAGCACGCAAGGGGTTACACCCCCAAATTCAATCCCTGCACCGCTGCGAAAATCGCGCCGTAGGGAAGGGGTTAATTCAATTTCTAATAGTTTCTTTTATTTGTTAATTTATGTAGCACGAGTTGGTCAGGACCACGGATAGGAGTGGATTGGAGCTCAATGTGAGAGCAGCACACCAAGGACATTTACTGCTACCAGAGACACTGCTGCCATGTCCCCTGATATCGGCCCAGTATGACTGCACAGACAATAGGTTTTAGCTTCTGCCTGTTGACTACTCTAGTTGCAACATCGTCCTGTCGTTTCAAAACTTTATTCGATTAATAAAATGGATCATAAAAGTGCTGAACATACAAACCATCGTACCTCATATAAAAGAAAAATACACAATTTCCAAAAATGTATAAAAGACATAATAAAAGGACCATTGTAAACATATATGCAGATTTTTTTGGCCAGAAAACATTATATGCATTTTGGTACTAGCCATAGCCCTTCCTAATCTTTAGCGAAACTCTAATAAAATTTAACATGGCACAGCAGGTTTCAACAGAGGATAGTAAAGAGGTAATCGTACCCTTCCTTATAAGTACAAGGTTGCCGCCCCTTCAGAATTGGTTTAATAAACCGGATTCTTGGCTCTTGATATAAGGAGCAAAAAAGGACCACATGTATGGTGCTTTGGCTAACCCTGTTATTACATGGGCAAGGGGGCAGCCTCTCACACCACCCCCCTTGTTTCGGAAAAGCAAGCAGAAAATGCAGAATATCCAATCTAAACCTTGTTAGTAAGAACCGCCATTGCACATTGAGAGTAAATGTTAAATAGAACTGAGGTTGGGGCTTACGAACATGAACATTAACATCATCCAAAGGTGGTGAATTCAATGATTTCCAATACATTGTCTTTATGTCCGTCTTTTGGTTTCCCTCTATTTTTTCTGGGTTGTCATAAAAGGAACAATACCAAGAACAAATATTCCAGCAGGTGTGGACCCCCTTTCTTTGCGATTCCTGAAATTCGAATTCTCTTTTCTTTCCTTCCCTATATCTAGCTTTTCCCTTCTCCTTTTTCCGCTTTCCCTCCTTTTTTCCTCTTCCTTAATATATTACAGGTGTATATAATTTGTCACATACTGATTTATATTTATTATATTGTTTTGTAACCTATGAAATTGCCTATCTCTGAACTCCAATAAAAAATTATGACACAAAAAAAGGAACCCAAACCAATCTTATTTAACATATTGCAAACATAGGACAACCAAGGGATCTGTTTTGAATTTTCTAAGGCCATGCAATCCATGATGATGTCTTTAGTAAGTTGCAAGTCTTCAGATCGCCATATTTTGCCCCATAACAATAAAGGGGACAAACGAATCGTATCAGATACGCTGACCATTCCCATTTCTTTGTGGCAAAAGATGTTTGAGGAGCCTTTGGGGACTGATAAAACCCTCTTTATGAAATTATTTTCCACCACCTGTATCACAGTTGGTGTTTCAGTCCCCCAAACCCCTGCCCCGTAGGTGGCCACCGATAAACATTTAGATGTATAGAGGGTTTTGAGGTGCGTAACATGTTTTTGGCCCAATTTGCTACAAAAACGGAAGATGCCCTCTATTGCCCGGGTCGCACTCTGGGCTCGAACCTTCATAAGTGGAGTCCAGCTTAGTTTGTTATTAAACAAATTACCTAGATAGTTGAAATTATCCACCTTTCCAATTGTGCGATTATTTACCACAAACTTCCTGATGTTTGACCCTTTAGGACCACAACACATTACAAAAGATTTGGTGAAGTTTACCTTTAAGTCAAGGTCCAGCATGAAAGTATAAAAGGCATCTAAACATACTTGCATGCTATTTCCAGTTAGGGTCATTAAGACCGTATCGTCAAGGATGCATTCTGGCGCCTTTTCTTTTTTTGGTATACACGAACGGGCTAGAAAAGTACTTATTAGACCAGGGTTGCGATTTTCCAAAAATTAATGGTAAAAGTATCCCCATGCTTTCCTACGCAGACATCGTCCTGTCCAGTTTGGACCTCATGCTGCTGAAGAAGATATTTGTGGTTATTTAATAAAGTTGGCTTAAAATCTTGAGTGTTTTACATTAAAACGAAAATACTGAACTTTACAAAACTGTATTTTCCTGTGCTCGACCACAGCAGGCCCAAACTAGCCCTGACTCCACCTTGAATCTCAATGCAGCCATGATGTGTGCTTCCATTATTTCTCACATCGCACATAGCAAAATGTGCACTAATGAAACGCTCTGTGTCGACATGCTGTTCTCCAAGAACTCAGGGTGAAGCCTTCCTTTTAATTTGCAATTGGTCAAGGTCTTTTCCTTCATTTGTCTCTATAAAGCCCATTCATGAATATGCTTGTCATTGGTTTGTGTGTAGCTAGATTTGTACTGTCACTTCCATTAACATACAGTAATAAGGGATTAATTATTCTTTTATTTAGTTCAATATGGCTGTATATTGTCCTGTTTGATTGGCTGATTCCTTCAACATTTAGTTCATTTTATGCTGACTACATGACTTTTGCTGTGCATTTTGATATAAAGACCCCACAAATTGGAGGTGACCAGTGTGGTCTGCCCCAACCCTTTGAGAGCAGAGCCGTGTCAATCTGTCCCTTGCTTACGACATGAATGTTTTTACTCTAAAACTTGATTTCATGGCAGACTATTTCTCTTTTTTTGAATAATCATGCATTTGGATTAACCATTATTTTGCCTTTTGTACTGCATCCTAAGTATTTAATACATTTTCATGGTTTCTAACTTTTACTTGTCTTGCGATAACTTTGTACTAATTTCGTCTCTGGCACTCAAGTCGGAGCATTGTATAGTTGCTGGTGACTTCAATATCCATATGGATGACGAAACGGACGCCGATACGATAAAAATGATGGACGTAACAGCCCCCCTCGGCCTGTCGCCCTATCATTGTGGACCGACACATGAGAAGGGCCATATCCTGGATCTGATCTTCTCGACGACCCTCATAGAGATTCTAGCACCCATTCAGGTGCTGTGGTCGGTTCACAGGTTGGTCAAATACTATATCTTGGAGGTAAGAAAATCATCTTGTGCCTCTCGGCATCTTGCCCAAGGATCTAGGGCACTCCATCGGGTCACTCCTGAACTGCTGACACAGGCATGTTTGGCTCATCCGTGTATTCTGACAGGGGATTTAGATAGGGATGCAGAGCGGTTGCAATTATGGCTCTCGGAGAGGCTTGATGATCTTGCTCCGGTGAGGCCTCCCCGCAACATAGAAAAACGGGCGTCTGCCCCTTGGTTTACCGAAGCTCTGGTGGCTTCTCGACGGCAATGCAAGGTGGCTGAAAGAGCGTGGCGTGCGAAATACGACCCGGTGGCAAAATTTGCCTACAGGTCCTCAGTAAAAGCTTATCATCGCGACATCCTCTCTGAGAAGAGAGGTTATTTCGCGAGAAAAATTGAGACTGCCTCAAACTCCTGTAAGGAGCTATTTGCCATTGTGCGGGAATTTACGGCTTCACGTGCTTCGTCGAATCAGGCTCCTCCTTCAGGGTCTTGGGTCAGTGCCCGTGCTAATTTTTTTACTTCCAAGATCAAGCTGATCCAGGACTCCTTCCCCTTGCAGGGGCCGGAGGTGTCCTGCCGAGCGGAGGATGTTCCGGTTTCGATAGCTAATGTGGACCCGATTTTGGCAGTCTTTCCCCCTCTTTCCGCTGCCTCATCGTTGGATTTGATGGCCTGTCTTAAATCGGGCTCACCCCGTGATGCTTGCCCCGCCAAATTTTTAGCGAAAATGGCCGAAGTCATCAACCCCTGTGTGAACCCCCTGCTGAATCGCTCTCTCAGTCAGGGTGTGGTTCCCCAGATATGGAAGCAGGCGATGATTATTCCTCTGCTTAAAAAGCCTGGACTGGACGCGGAGATTCTGGCTAATTACAGGCCTATTTCGCTTTTACCCGCTTTTGCCAAAATCCTTGAAAAACATGTACATAAGGTGCTTGCCGATTATCTGGAGTCACATGATCTACTGCACCCCACTCAATCTGGTTTCCGCACCAATCTAAGCACCGAAACAGCACTTTTGGAAGTTTTGGAGGCGATCAGGGAGGTGCTGCACTCAGGTGGCAAGGCGATGTTGGTGATGTTAGATCTGTCGGCGGCCTTTGACACCGCCCCCCACGAGGGTCTCCTCGCAAGACTTTTTGAGATCGGTCTGAGGGGGACGGTGCTCAGCTGGTTTCGTTTTTTCTTGGCGGGCTGTCGACAAACGGTCTGGGCCTCTGCTAGCTCCGCCGAGATGTCGCCATTGGGTGTCGGAGTCCCTCAGGGCTCAGTGTTGAGCCCGACTCTATTTAACATCTTCATGACCCCTCTGGCGGCTCTGGCGGAGTCTTTCGGGGCCCAGATCGTTTCCTACGCCGATGACACCCAGGTCCTCTTTACCTGCGAGAAAGGTGCGGCTTTCAACGGAGAGAGTATCCGGAGTTGCCTTGGGGCTGTTTTTAATTGGTTCCAACGTAACAGCCTCAAGTGCAACTCGGATAAATCGGAGGTCCTCTTCTTCGGGTGCAGTTCTGATCCAGATTGGATGGAGTGGTGGCCAGGGGACATGTGTCCTCCAGCGGGTTCCTCCCAGGTGGCCAAAAACCTGGGGATTAAGATCGATAACGGCCTAACACTACGCTCCCAGATAATCGGTCTCACTGGCACCTGTTTTGGCTTGCTCCGGATGTTGCGCAAGTTTCATCGCTTACTATCGGAGGAGCACAGGAAGATAACAGTGCAGGCTTTAATTGGCTTGAGAATTGATTATTCTAACATCCTTTATCTCGGCCTGCCAGAGTATCTGTTACAACGGCTGCAGGTGGTCCAGAACTCGGCAGCACAGGCCATCTTTGGACTATCTCGCCGTGCTAGAGCCTCGGGCCTCCTGCAGTCACTGCACTGGCTTCCCGTACAGAAGCGGATAATTTTCAAGGCCTTGACTCTGGCGCATAAAGCTCTTTATGCCTCAGGAGCAAAATACCTACAAAAAAGGCTTGCCTTTTACCACCCTGCCAGGGCCCTGAGGTCCGGATCCCTGTTTATTGCCGTGGTCCCTCGTATAAAAAGGGCACGCATTGGAGGCCGTTCTTTTACACTGCTGGCCCCGCAGTTATGGAACACGTTACCAGTGACACTGCGCAGTACGTCAAATTTATTGGCGTTTAGGAAGGGTCTTAAAACTTGGCTTTTTACCTCTTAGTTGTCACCCCTGGATCTTTCCTTTTCTCTGTTTTTTTTCTTGTTGTGTTGTGAGATAGGTGTGCAACCAAAGCGCCGGGACACTCTTTGAGTAGCCGTGCGCTATACAAAACCAAGATAACATAACATAACATAACATAAAGTTACTGAAACCTGGGGTGACCAGGCACCCAACCCAGATTATGTGGTGGCCGTTCCCACTGGTTATTCGCTTTTCAGACTTGACATGCCTTTAAAAAAAGAGGCAGAGGCCTCGTCCTGATATATCGCAGTGGCCTGAATGCTAACTGCACCTCTGCGGCTTTCACTGACTGCGAAGCGTTCTTTTTTAGCCTAAGTTGCCATAAGCAGCAGACTTTGAAAGGTATACCTTTATATCGCCCACCTGGCACCAAAACCGACTTTGTAAAAAATAACTTTCAGTCACTATTTGAGTATAGCCTCCAGTCCAACAAGTTTTCTAATTTAGGTGATTTCAATTTTCATCTGGAAGCTAAAGAGGATAAAGACACAGAAGCCCTCTTAGAAATGTCAATGTCTTTACGACTTAATCAACTCATTAAGGACCCTACACACATAGCTGGACATACCCTGGACGGCCTCTTCACCTGTAACCCCCACATCACAGTTAAAAAGTTTCTTCCGCTTTGCTGGTCTGATCCCCCTGCCATTACCTTCGATCTTAATACCCCATATAAACTATACGACCAGTCCAAGCCAGTTGAGTCTACTACTAGTCGAGTCTGGAACAAGCTAGACACTGACACTTTACCCCAACTCTTTGCACACAATCAACCTATCCTCCCTCCAGATGCTGAACTTGCATCCAAGCACTGTTTGGACTGGCTAAACTACACATTTCTTAATCTAGCTCCTCCAAATCTTACCACTCCAATTGTAAGGAACCCTCTGCTCCATGGGTTACCAAAGCCCTCAGACTCAAACTGTAAGCCTGCCACCATTTTCTAAACTTATTGTACCACTCGCAAAGCAGGAAGAAGAAGGTTAGCAGAACTGTCAGGTAATAGTTTGGCTCCCCGGGTGGGAGCTCTCCATAGCAACTGAAATGAAAATGGTAGTCCTGGAGAGTGGAAACACGCGATGGTGCTCCACTGTAGAGAAAAAGGTTTGAAAAAAAGATTGCAGACTGGAATAGCTGAGGCACCACCAAAAGCAAAACCCTGACTTTATGGAAATCATATCTCTCTCGTATTTTCTTTCTCTGTGTCTTGACTGCTACCTCCTTGGCACAATGTCTCCTGACAGTGCTGCTCACATACAGATCCAGCACGTGTAAGAAAGACATAAGTGCTTGGCAGGATTGGATAATGTCAAGGTAAGCAGTAAAGAAGGGGCTAGAGGAATTCAATGAACTTATCCATCTGAAATTTGTCTTCTTTGAATGTCCCAACCATCTTAGAGAGACGCCATTCACTTTGGCCTACGTCCTCTTTCCTTAGGTGCTAATGGTGCTTACTTTGGCCATCTTTGGCAGTCTACAGTTCCACCACTGGCTAGAATCTCCCCGCTGCAGCAGTCACCCTGAGAGCTCTCACCGCCGTCCTTGCAGCAGACACCAGTGGCTCTGGAATCATTGCCCTCCCTTCCAACTCCTAAATGTTTCATGTCTGATCAGCAGAAAGATTTTCCATCAACTAACAGGCACCTCTGTTGATCCTTGAGATTGGCAAGGGGGCGCCTGAATCAACGTTATAGAAATGTTGCTAGAGACCACTTCATTGCCTTTATAGACACAATGCAGGAGTACCCTTTCTTTGGAAAAGTTCTCACGTTCAGCCGAGCAGGTCACTTGCCAGGTCTTTTCAAAGTTCCACAAGGGTGTCCACCCCAGTCAATACATGTAGGGGATCTCACGGCGGTGCTCTCGTGACTCACCTTGAAGGATTCCTTCTCTTGCTCAATAGTAACATCAGCTTCCATGCTGTGTTGTGGTGATGGAAACAGATCCCTCAAATCCGCGATTCAACATATACAATATCAAATTCCATGTAGGTATGCATTCCAACTTGGTTTGATATTGGGACAGATGCTCTCCTAGGGAAGTGTGATTGGAGACGTGCAAGCAGTGCCCTTCATTATTGGTGGAATCTTTAAAGAGACAACTCTTCACAAGGTGGATGAAGTCAATCAGCTCTCAGTAGTCTATTGCCTCCTTGCATTTAATACAGACACTGGTGCCTGCTTTTGGCAATGTGTCCTCTGCTTCTGCACAGCATTGCTTTATGATTTTAGGTGGTGCTTTGCGTTGCAGCATTATCTGAAGGAAATGGGGGCAAGTGCAAAGTGACAAGCAGGAAATCATACTTTCTGTGCCGGTTCACGTGTCTATGGTCAGGTGTACTTGCAGCCCTTCTGATTGGTACAATCCTACTTGTGGATGTGCAACCCTGCTCATAGTGTATGGTAGATCTCTTTGGAGAAAAACATCACAGTAGCATCTTCTATTTTAGAAGCTTGATTTTCAACAAATGGTAATAGTGGATCAACAGTTATCCCCTTTGCAGCTTTGCATTCAGTGGGCTTGTAATGGCACGGCTTCTATGCTAAACGGTTTGGAATTTCAGGATCTCAAATAGCGGGATGTGTCGCCTGAATATGTAATGTAATGTAAGGGACATTTCTACCGCGCGACTTTCACTCCAAGGAGTATCTTGGCGCTCACACAACTCAGATGGAGGAGTTGGAAGGGAAAGGGGTGTCCTAAGTTCTACACAAACATTACACTAAGGTCCTACAAGTGGCGTCAGGCAAAGAGAAAATCCAAGTTTTTAATGCCTTCCTAAAGGGGGCTTCTTGAGAAAATAACCGCAAGAAAAGAGGAAGTTTGTTCCAGGCTTTGGTTCCCAGTACAAAAAGGGATTTGCCACCCTTTGTGGCCAGCTTGAAATGAGGGGGAGTAAGTAAGTACTGGCTTGCAGATCTCAGACAACGCGTTGGATGATATCTTTTAAACCCATTGCATAAATAGGTTGGGCCTCGTTGGTGAAATGCCCTAAAAGTGATTAAAAGAAGTTTAAACAAGATTCTTTTACCTATTGGCAGCCAATGAAGGGTGTTTAGTGCTGCTGAGGCTGATGACCTACGGGGCAGACGCAGAACGAGGCGGGCTGCCGCATTTTGGACCATTTGTAATTTGTGGAGAACAGTTTTATTAGCTCCAACGTATAGTCCATTACAATAGTCCAGCCTAGAACTTATTAAGGCAGAATACTCAGGCCCAGCAGAGCACTGCTGCTTTCTCATGTGCATTCAGGCTCGATTAGCTTTTTTTCTCATCGCTCACAGTGCAGAGGGATAATCCAGTCCTTGATTCCCCTGCTCTTGTCGGTTGTTTACGCAGGTGCTTTGATACTTTGTTCATGCCAGAGCTTGAGTAGTCCTCAATGCTTGTTCTGGTCCAGGATCACCACAGCTGAAAATTCTGGAGAAAGGCCAGTGTTTATTCGGAGGTTGAAGGTGCACCTGATTTTTGAAAATTGATGCAAAGAAGACTTTCGGTCTCCATTCACATAGCAACAGCAATAGAGAGAGCGAGGCTTAAACCCAGCGCAACTACGCACGCATTTACGTCGGGCCACAGGTCTTTTACCTGCAAGGGTGGACAGAGAACCAAAAAGCACTGACCAAAAAATTCCCATCAGCTGCACATTGGACTGAGCGAGTGAGCGTGGATGACGCTCTCCATGGGACTGCCTAGGGTTCTCCCCAAGGAAAACTTTGTAACAATTAGTTCAAACTGTGTATTTTAAGCACTGTTTGCAAATATATTGGCAACAAGTCAAAGGTTTTGCAAGCAGTTCTAAAAATGAATTAACGAGCTATCCCAGCAGTTGAGTCTGCCGCAGGGGTCCCGTTTCTCAATATCTGCAAATCATGCAAGCATTGGTGTGAACATTGTGGACCCAAACAAACTCCACAGCATGGAAATATGTTTCTGCCACAGATGAAGCAGCGCCCATCTGATACACAGCTCTCCACTCAAGCAAGCCTCTTTTACAATGTACCCCTACATAGTGACCGATATTGACATTCCACCACAGTACAAAGGTGTCAATCAATGTTCCCCTGTGATGCCATACAGTTTGTACCACTGTATTAATACAGCGAAACCATAAGGCTCTCACGATGCTCCTTTCCCTTGGTTTTCCCTGAGGCCGATGACACACTAATAAAACATCCAGAGAGCACGCCTCCTAACCTACAACAGACACAAAAGTTTAGACTGGTAAAACACCCATAAAGCTCTCAAAATGCACCAGTGGTGTACCTAAACACCCACCCGCTCTAAACTGAGCAAGCAAGCAAAGCCTCTTGCTCACCCCAAATCAGAGTAAAAAAAAAACAAATACAGATTGGTAATTTTTACAACAATCTTCTCATAAATTGCATAAAACATTTTCATGCTCCACTATACACGTCTGGCCATCCCCAGAGGTGTTGTGGATTCACTCTGCCCAAGAATGCCCTCACATGCACGAACATTACCAGAATGTGCAAAGTATTTTCTTCTACATTTCACTTATTCCCTTTCCACGTAGATTTCCTCTCATAAATTGTGACAGAAAATCTGCTTTAAAGAAGCTTGCAGTGCCCTCTTAAGGTTTTTTGGTCCCCGGGCAAGCCATATTTTGTTGGCTCCCTTTCTAGAGAACCTTGAATTTATAATGCATTTTCAGCTGATTGTTATGTTAAACGTAGGTTTGTATAGCGCACGGCTACTCGATCAGAGTGTCCCGGCGCTTTTACCGATCAGTAGTGAGGTCTGAACACAACATGACGTCCTAGAGACCGAAAAGCCACGTCTTGAGATCCTTTCTGAAAGTTAGGAGATTGTCTGCCTTCCTCAGAGAAAGTGGGAGTTTGTTCCAGAGCTGCGGAGCGCACGCCCTGTATGACCGACCTCCAATGCGAGCACGCTTTATTGCTGGAACAACAGCCAGAGATTGTGTGGCCGAGCGTAGTGATCTAGAAGGCTGATAAAACTGGACATGTTTCCTTAAGTAGACTGCACCGATGCCATGCAAAGATTTAAAAGTCATGGTCAAGGTCTTGAAGATGATCCGTTTCCTAACCGGGAGCCAATGGAGTGAATTGAGCAGGGATGAGGTATGAGCTCTACGACTCAGACCAAAAATGGCCCTCGCGGCAGAATTCTGTACAGTCTGAAGGCGAGCCAAGAGGTACTCTGGAAGTCCTAAGTATAGTACGTTGGCGTAGTCAAGCCTAGATCCGATCATTGCTTGCACAGTGATTCTCCTGTGGCAATGCGACAGTAGAGGAAGGAATTTCCTAAGCGTGCGTAGTAGCCCAAAACATTGGCCAACTAAGCGCTTCAAGATTCAAGCGCTTGAGAAGGTAGATACTATTGAAACATTCATTAAACTTTCAGCAACGGGGGCAACTAAATAAAGCTAAAAAACTCAAGCTGACCACAGTCCACCAGCCGAATAGTACCAAAAGAAAGCCTCAACAAGGGGTGCTAAAGCCATTCCTTTAACGTGCTTGCATCTTAGACATATTTTTTGTGTCTGACAAAAACAATATTTTCTGCGTAATTCAGTGTCCAGTTTTCTACTTGACATTGCAGGAAAGATACAGCAAGGGGACGTTGGTTCAAATAGGTACATGTACAAAGTGCTTGAAATTGTATCTTTAATTGCTGAATATTTGTAATCACAAATAAATCCTCCTTCTCCAGTGGCATTCTCGCTCCAACAGTGAAAGCGCAGCTCACAAGCCTTTCAGCAAATCTGCACTCAATTTGATGAAATCCAGTAATTGTCTCGTGAATTCTGTGCCTCTGCCTTGGCTTGTCCCTCCTCTCTTTCTATTCGTACACTTGCCAATTCAGACAGCTACGTCCAGCTAAGAAATTTGAGGGGGTGGGAAATAGGAGCAGGGCAGCGAGCAGTGAGGCGTGAGAGAGGGGAACTAGAGAGAGAAGGCTGGCAGCGACAGATGCGTCGAAAAAAGAGGTACGCGAAGCAAGGAGATGCAAAGGGTAAATCAAGGAACGCAGGGCTTTAAGTAGGGGAAACATATGGGGGTACTCTAAAAAGGAGGGGGCACATTTCTTAAATGGATGTGGCCTATCTGAGTAGGGGCATGGTCTAAATTAAGATAACGAGCATTGTGGGCTTAAGAAAATCATGAAGTCGCATCCAGCAAAGGATAATAAAATAGGCAAAAGGGTATATTTATTAAGTATAAGCCATAAAATACCAAACGCTTTAAAAAACATGTAAAAATTATTTACATTACTTAGAAATCTATTGAGGATTTCCCCAAACCCTTGAAGATATTCACTGTGTCTATTTTGCTGAGGTTTCTCACAACTATTTTCTTCAGCAGACCTTCTACCTTTTGTCAAGCAACCCTTTACACACAGCTTTGCGTCAAATGTTTCAAAAGGAGGATCATTGAGTTTTACCCATAAGCATGACGAAATGGTCTCTACAAGAAGAGAGGCCCTTGTTGGACAAGCAATTAAGTTCATTCTGCTGAAACCTCTCTCGCAATCCGCATTACTTGCTGGCAGGGTTTCCATGCAAACTACTAACTTTTTTAATGCTTCAGGGGTTTACTTTCCACCATAATCTTTGAAAAATCTAAAAGCTTGGATAGTATCTCTTGCTGGCAGCGGAAACTCTGAACACAGGTTCTAGATATCTGTTTCCCCATAAAGAATGCATTCATCACCAGAAGGCAAGATGCCTGCATATAGCACACTGAAGCTAGCTGTAAGTTCTTTCTCAGAATCCGGGGCACATTGTTTATTGATATTTACAGAGAGACTTTGGTAAAATTGATTTTGATTTTGGCCAACAGAGTTACTTCTACCGAAAATAGAGCCTCCTAGAGAACCCTTTCGAGGCCCCCCAAAAAAACTGTGGGTGCTCAGACCCCCCACTTAAAGCCCCGGAGGAACGGCATGCAGCCAGAAACAAAGATACACAGAGGTAGACAGAGGAACGGGTAGTTTGAGAGAAGAGAGGCAACTAGAAAGGTAAGGCTTTTGAATGAGGGTAGGACTGTAGAGACAGCTAGATATAAGGAGCATGGATTGTAGAGAGACGGAGAAAGGCACTGGAGTGAGACAGAGAGAGAGAGATGTGAGTTAGTGTGGTATAGAGGCAAATAGAGATGCAGGTAGATAAGTACAGAAGTGAGGGTGAGGTAGTGAGAGAAGTACAGAAAGATACAAGTTAGGGTGTAGGGTAGAGAGTGGAAAAAGATGTGAATGAGATACAGAACAAAAGGTCAGGTAAAGAGAAATAGGAAGAGTGAGGGTGAAGGGAAGAAAGAGAGGACTAGAGAGAAAAGTGAAGTAGAGGTACAAAGATGATGTAGATAAAGAGGGGAGATCTCTTGTTGATGTAGAGGTAGCGAGAGAGGATGAGATACAGAGAGAAGTGAGGTAGATATAGAGCTGAGATCTAGAGAGACAGGTATGGTAGAGAGGATGATTTGAAAAAACTGAAAGAGAGACAGCTGAGCAAAAGAGGAAGTATAATAACAGAGAAGAAGTGGCAAATGTAGAGAACGTGGGACAGAGATATGAGGACGCAGCACCAGGGGTAGAAAGAGATGGACAATGGAGAGATGGGGAAGCGAATGAACAGCGATGTTGAAAGTTAGCCCATAATTCTATCGATGCCCAGGCTGCTGGCGCAAACCGCCTCTTAGTTTCCATTCCGAATAATTTACCAAATAAAGAGACGGGCGCTGGGAGCAGGAATCAAGAACAGAGTTTATTTCTCATGAGGAGAGCCAGTCATTTCGGACACGAAACACAGTGTCTTTCGGGAGGTGCTCTAACAAGTGAGCGTGAGACTCTGGCTTTTATACATTTGCAGAACATTTGATGATACAATCAGGTCAGTGTGTCGCAAAAGGAAAACATTCCTATAATCCTCGTGATGATCCTACTCCACATACGTTCACAATGGGGACCCTTGACCTGCTGATAAGAGGGAAGGGCGATCGTGCAGCTGAGTGTGTCGTAGGATGTGTGCGCCTGATCATGGCCCAGGGGGTGGGGTGGCTAGGCATACAATAAGGGCAGTAAATGGTATCTCCTGGCTTAGGCGATGGCCTCGGACATGTGTGGTCAGCCGAACTCGGGGGAAGGGGTCATCAAAGGAGTGGTATTCATGCCTGCGTGGACAATCGAGCGCGGAGGGAGGGCTCGTCAATAGAGGGGCATTTATGGAAGGGAAGGAGGTGCTGGTCAGGCGCGGCCGTGACTCTCAAGGACAGGGCTTTGCGAAAGAAGAGGGTTTATGACTTGCTCATATGAGGAGAAGGAGGGGGGGGGTCAGGGTGCATGCAGGGCCAGAGTCGCGCAGAGAGAGAGAGAGAGAGAGAGAGAGATCTTATGACCTGCATATGAGAGAACAGGGGCAGTCAGATACAACTGGGGGGCTATGTCAGCTGGGGCGAAGGATGCCTCTTCAAGAGGGAAATGGGGGGGGTGCCTGGGTCAAGCAGGAGGGTTGCCTTTCATAGCAGGGTCGCGCAGAGTGCTGGGTTTCATGGTCTATGTATGTGAGAGTGGGAGAGGGGGGGGGGTGCTCAAATGCGCGCAGGAGGGAAGCCAGTGATTCTAATGAGTGGGCAAGAGGCCAAGGTGCCTAAAATGGCTGTCATGTACGCATGGGTACAGGCCTTTGCGGGCTGAGGGATGCAGTCAATGCTTTACAATATTCATGGTGCGTGCAGGGAGGGGAGTGGGAAAAGGGAAATGAACGTTGCCTATGTACATCAATACTTCTTATTTTCTACAGTCGCCCCTTTTTACATAGCAAAGTTCATTTTTGCAGTCGATGAAGGTACATATAAACAGGTGCGATCGAAAAATTTGCATTTGTCAATACTAACATATGTCATATAATCATGGACAGTTGATGTATTTGGCAGAACGCAGCACATAGGGGATGGCATTTGTCGAGTTCCTATCATTTTAAATCACTACATAGCATAAATGTTTCTGACTTAAAAATGTGACCAATGAACATTTTGACCAAGTAGTCAAAGGAGGAATTCAGTTCAATACGCAAGATCTCTTCGTCACAGTGTCTTTTATCAGTGAGCCATCACTGGTAGGCTCTAGTCCGTGTTCTTTCGTTGGCGCTGTTGAGCACCCGCGGTGGAGCTATAGGTCCAGCTCGGTTCTATCCTTACGCGTTGCAGGGTGCGGTCAGTCCTCTGCTGTTAGACCACAGTCCTGTTCCCTAACCAATCCTTTGAGTGGCGCCTTAAGCTTGGCACCTATATTTCCGTGGTGTAACCCCATTTCCATCTAGATGCTGTTCTTCCTTTCAGCAGAGAGTCGCATGGAAAAGAGGGTGTGCGGTTTCGTTAGTCGATGGGAGTGAGAGGGCGGAGTGGGGGCAGATTTTCCCGGGACACACCAAAGGGACCAAGGGAGCAATGGGTAACAAGCAAGCAGGCCCATCAATCGGGCTTGAAAAGAGGGACAGAGGCTCCAGGCACACGTGGGTTGGCGGACAGAGAGCTTCAGGACAGCCCTTCATTCTTTCTTTTACCGCCTTTGAGAGTGCTGCCTCGTCCCGTTTCTCGTTGTCCTGCGGCTCCGCCTTTGGTTGAGGTCGCATGTGTCTCATGATCTGCAGCCACGCTGTGCGTCACGTCCGGCCCTTCTCCTCCGGTGATTGAGTATCTTTAAATGGGTAAAAACAAGTTTTAGAGAACTGGCAGGAGAAGAGATTTTTACATATGAATTCCACTCGCAATCCTAGCACCTGGCGTTATGCTCATTGGTCATAGTCAGAAGTCTATTACCATGAAGTAAGTAGGTGGGTATTTCTACTGCGTTCGCACCAAGTCTAATCCGCGTTCGTTCATGACATATATGGACAGAGGTCGGACTCTTATCACTTGCGTATTTCAACAAAAACCCCAAGATTGACAACATTCAGGAGAGACTCGTCCTTCTAATTCGAGCCTTAACAGTCTTACATTTCCCTTTAGAACTGGCTAACTCTATAAAACAGAGCGGGGGTGCAATCATTGAAAGACAGAGTCAAACATGTTTTTCTCGAGGGGCGGCAGTTACTCATGGTCATCAGATATATATATCGGGGACAGTAGCTGGGGTCGATCAAGTGGGGCGGGGACGCTTCGGGCATTCGTGCTTGGATGCAAAGGGGTGGGGCAATCTGGGCATTGGGGGTCAATCTGGACCTTGGCGCTTGTCTCTAACAATAAAAATTAGGATGCCATTGACATATAGTTCCCCTATAAAAGGCCAAATTGGGGGACCTTAGCCGTCTTACCTGTCCTTTCCTTCTCAGCCAATTCAAGTTCATTCATTTTGCAGAAAGGAGAGGCAGTAACATGGCGAGATACAGTCATTTTAGTTTCGGTCAATTTCGCTGAACACCTTCGTGTTCAATATGTATCAAATCAGACTGGTGCCGGTGGGGCACAAATTTACCAAAAAGAGGGAGAGAAAATAGGGAGACTCTCATAGAGAGTGAGAGTCGTCCGCAATCTAAACGAGCCATTCGGTACACGTATGACATGTAGAGAGAGAGAGAGAAAAAGGGTGGAGAGAGAGAGAGAGAAACGTGTTCGAAAATAGGTCATTTAGTGCGCTCACAACACAGAACAGCAAAGGTCGGGTAACATGCAGATATAGACAGAGGGGAGACATATATTCGTACGTTACACACACACAAACTCGGACAGGGAAGACGGCACATGTATTACACATATACAAGACATTCACAACAAGACAGGAAACAATTGTTAGTCTACAACATCTGTTTTTATATATATCCTACGTATCTTTACTATCCTATTTATCTACGTGCTTAGCTCTTTCTGCCCTTCCCCCCTTTTCCTTCTCGTCTGTCACGCCTGCGAGCGTTCCCAATTACCAATACTCACACCTCCGTTTAGTTGATCGGAAATTAACCTGGTCGCGCTAGTTACCCATGGTTGGATCTCAAACCATTTTTTCTGTTCCCTCCTTTGGTGGGAAGTTCTCCAGGCTGAGGCAACGGCAAGTATTGATCGGAAAAACAGTCGGACAGCTTGGCTATATCTGTAAGAGTGTGAGAAAGGGGGCAGTGCATTTTGAACATCGGCAACGTTTCTAACTTCCTAGGCGGGTGGTGCCGTGGCAACCCTTACCCGTACAATTTTTCTTTGTCCTTTCCCTACCTAGTCAAAACGTCTAGTTATATTATTTAACGCGTCGTTTCTAGTCAAAATTTTTTGTCATTCAGTACTTGTCCAGTCTCTATGTCAGTCCATCCTCCCGTTGCTATGTTCTAAGGAGGAACAGTCATGTTTAAGTCTACGTCTTTTTTTAAAAAAAACTTTACTTGTCCTAAGGACCATGCTCATATTCCCTTTTTCCCCCTCTCATCGGCGGTTCGGTCGTCGTCCATCCATACATCAGCCAGTGTTCCGACGTGACCTGCAGAAGGGAGGAAAAAGAAGGGGTGGGGGGGGGCAACATTCAAAACCTTATCAACGTGCAGTAATCCGGAAACGCTTTACCTACCACATACTCGACCTATTTTCACGTAGTGCATTTCCCTACCACCACGGCGTTTAAGCCCAGATGGACCAGAAAGGTCAGACAGATAATCATTGACGATCTGTGCGACATGAGCTACTTGGTCGTAACCCCTTTTGATCGGGTACAAGGGTGGCGGTCAGGTGGCATTTCTGTGGTGTCGTTTTAGGGCTTCTAAAGCACCTTTCCGGCTGCCTGTCACACATAGTGTGGCTGCTAAATATCGGGTCCTTTTTAACCTTTAGCCTTCATCATACTTTCGCGTTGCTCATAGTAGTAATACATTCAAAACTCATTAATGCAATCCGCTACAACGATGCTTTCGTTTCCAAAATACCTTTAATAAAGAGGGTTGACACATAAATACAGGCCTACAACTTGGTGGGCTAGCCACGGAGCAGATTGGAACTGTACATGGGAAGAACGAAGCTGGTGGCAGTTCATTGCATAAAGTGCGGCAGTGCAATAAAATCATATTAAACTCCCCTACAGAGCAAGCAGGATGTATGTCAGTAATTCATCTTTAATACATTCATAAATACATCATCCAATAATCATTCATTACCTTAAATTACACCAATTCATTTTCCAACTCATAATCAGTACCCACCCTAAGTCAATTCATTGTCCAAGCACATGCTCAATATCCTTCATATCTACTTTCATTATCCAAAACGTTATATATCTCGGGGCAAAAAGCTTGCGCAATCAGGGTGCAACAAAGTTCATTAAAAAACGTCTCATTTTGTGTCGGCGCCATTTTGGGTGGGGTCAGGCAAGTTCCAGCACAGTCAGAGTGTCTCTAGTCTCACATGGTTGGCTCAGACTTTCCGTTGGCAGTTCAGAAAGTCTCGTGTTATGTGGTTAACAGTCTAACAATATGGACCATGAGTCAAAGAGTGGGAAGGGCGGCAACAATTTTCCTACCGGGTCATTCTGGTGTTCCTCCGGAACTGAACAAGCCTGTGCCGTGGCGGCATCTTAGCCATTTCCGATCCGAGTCTGGTGCCGGCAGGAGTAGCACCGATGTCGTGGTTCCCAGTGAAGGGGGCGGGGGCACCCATGCAGAGGGTCGGGGGCCCCCCGGCTCTTATAGAATCTTCAAGGTCGAGGAGAGGCGATATGGAGCAGGTGCCCGTCCTGGGCAGAAGACCGCTTTTTGATGTTGACCCTCTTTAAGCGAAGAGTGTTGGGGTGTCGCTGGAAGCCTCCACCTGGAGGGAGGTGGGGGAGGGTCGTTCGCGCCACCTCCCCCTTCCAGCGACCCCGCGCCGTTCCCCGGCTCCATCGTTTTCGACATTGGCTGTGCCAGCCATTGATGATGGGGGGGGGGGTGGTCGGCAGCTGAGGCAAGACAGCCCCCCCCCTCCCTTTTTGACATGTGGCGGGACTACCTGATTCTCCAGGGAGCCCGAAATGTGGCAGGACTGCCTGTACCTATGAAGGCGGCGGCAGGCGGCGAATTTGGCATCTGGCGGGACTACTTGATTCGCCGCCGTTCTCGCCTTGGCGTCGGCCTTTGGCAAAAGCCGGATCGGGTGAGAGAGAGAGGGGTGGTCGGTGGCCAAGGCAAGACAGCCCCCTCTCTCCCCGCGGCCTGCAGGGCGGCAGAAGGGAGAAGACGGAGAGGTCCTTGTCACCCTTTGGACCGCCTGCCCAACGTCATCTCCTCCTGACCGTGGCCAGGCGAGTCCCTCGTGCCTCCAGGCCTCGCCTTCCGGATGGGCGTAACCGCGGACCTGTTGCACTTCGGGAGCTTCCGGAATGGGGGTAGGTACCTATTGAGTTGTTTCTATTTCATGTGACCGTTATTTGGGCGGGGCGGGCAATGAGGCAGACATGTTGGGAACAGGAACAGTCAGTGAAGCCTAGCTACCTCGTGCCTATGCTCTGCTATCGAATCTTTTCGCCATTTTACATTTCTTATTACGAACTACTTCTAATGTTTCTTATTTTTGGTGAAGTCAAAAGCTCATCAGGGGGTTACTGACTTAGCCTGATTTCTTTTTATTTTTCTTTCTCTTCCTTAGCGTGTTTCGAGCTAAAGCTTTCTGTTAGTAGGGAACGGTGATCACTTCATATTTTTATGTGTCCTTTTCACTAGGGGGGTACGTCTGGACGGACCAGACGAGTCCCCTCCAATAAATGGTCCGGGGTGGAACGAGATTATCGATCAAAAGGGGAACATATATTCCTTCATTAGGGTATCATCCTGGACAGACCGAGCGATGTACTTCCACTTACTAGGGTAGCCTCCTGGACGGACCAGTCGGTCTATTTCTATTAAATGGCCCATGAGTAGAGAGCATATGTCCTCCATAAGAGTAGTCTCCTGGGCGGACCATGCGAGCTACCCCACAATCACCAACCAGTGGGGAGTGGGTAGGACTGACGAATTCACAAAGGGGCATAACCTACCCTTTTCTACTTGCAAAGACTAGACAGAGTGTTTCTATTTCACGTTGTTTGCAAATAGAAAATACCTCAAACGAAACAATTCCTGGAACAACAATGTCCAGGCAACCAACCAATCAGTGGGGAGAAAAACAGGCATGACGGATTACAACGGGGACAAATGTCTGCATTACCTGCCCTTCGCTATCCAAAAAGGAAGACAGAATATTTCTACTCGTCTCAGTTTGTAGACAGGGAAGATCTCAAAGAGTAACAATCGATTATTAATCGACTTCAAACAACAATCAATTATTAATCGACTTCAAGCAACAATCGATTATTAATCGACTTCAAACAATCAGTGGGGAGAAAAGTAGGCATGACGGATTACACCGGGGACAAAAGTCTGCATTACCTACCCTTCTCTATCTGCAAAGAGGGACGACGTTCCTATTCGCCGCTGTTTGCAAACAGAGAATGTCTCGTTCTCAAAAGAGAACCAATATGTCAAGTAGCCTTCAAAGCTAAATGAACCAATACCAACAATGCCAGTATACAAATACCGGTTTTCAATACAAACAATCAATCAATCAGGTGGACAGAGCCCCCCTACCAATCAGGCGTAAAAACACCCTACTTAATCTTACCCGGACCGGACCATACGGACAGTTCTTCGACTCCCTCCTCCAGCGCCCGATCGTTCTCTTACTCCATGTAGCATTCCTGTGGGATTCCAGTCAGGACAATAGGTCACTCAAGAGAGGTCCGTTCAGAATTGGTGAAGTTCTGTCGATCGGCAGCCGGGCTAGGGCCCTCTCAAGGCAGGTATACTCCGATCATTTTAGACGTTCACTTCTTCGTCTGGATCTCTCTTACCGAACCCTATGTCACTGATGGACCCCGCGTTGGGACGCCAATTGTTGAAAGTTAGCCCATAATTCTATCGATGCCCAGGCTGCTGGCGCAAACCGCCTCTTAGTTTCCATTCCGAATAATTTACCAAATAAAGAGACGGGCGCTGGGAGCAGGAATCAAGAACAGAGTTTATTTCTCATGAGGAGAGCCAGTCATTTCGGACACGAAACACAGTGTCTTTCGGGAGGTGCTCTAACAAGTGAGCGTGAGACTCTGGCTTTTATACATTTGCAGAACATTTGATGATACAATCAGGTCAGTGTGTCGCAAAAGGAAAACATTCCTATAATCCTCGTGATGATCCTACTCCACATACGTTCACAATGGGGACCCTTGACCTGCTGATAAGAGGGAAGGGCGATCGTGCAGCTGAGTGTGTCGTAGGATGTGTGCGCCTGATCATGGCCCAGGGGGTGGGGTGGCTAGGCATACAATAAGGGCAGTAAATGGTATCTCCTGGCTTAGGCGATGGCCTCGGACATGTGTGGTCAGCCGAACTCGGGGGAAGGGGTCATCAAAGGAGTGGTATTCATGCCTGCGTGGACAATCGAGCGCGGAGGGAGGGCTCGTCAATAGAGGGGCATTTATGGAAGGGAAGGAGGTGCTGGTCAGGCGCGGCCGTGACTCTCAAGGACAGGGCTTTGCGAAAGAAGAGGGTTTATGACTTGCTCATATGAGGAGAAGGAGGGGGGGGGGTCAGGGTGCATGCAGGGCCAGAGTCGCGCAGAGAGAGAGAGAGAGAGAGAGAGAGAGAGAGATCTTATGACCTGCATATGAGAGAACAGGGGCAGTCAGATACAACTGGGGGGCTATGTCAGCTGGGGCGAAGGATGCCTCTTCAAGAGGGAAATGGGGGGGGGTGCCTGGGTCAAGCAGGAGGGTTGCCTTTCATAGCAGGGTCGCGCAGAGTGCTGGGTTTCATGGTCTATGTATGTGAGAGTGGGAGAGGGGGGGGGTGCTCAAATGCGCGCAGGAGGGAAGCCAGTGATTCTAATGAGTGGGCAAGAGGCCAAGGTGCCTAAAATGGCTGTCATGTACGCATGGGTACAGGCCTTTGCGGGCTGAGGGATGCAGTCAATGCTTTACAATATTCATGGTGCGTGCAGGGAGGGGAGTGGGAAAAGGGAAATGAACGTTGCCTATGTACATCAATACTTCTTATTTTCTACAGCGAGGTGAATTAGGTTATTAAGGGAGCAATGGGTGAGTGAGATAAGGTTGTCAGTGAGATGTGAGATAAAGTAATGAGGCATTGAGCGAGGTGACCAAGACAGTGGTGAGTTGAAAAGAGAGATAGGGTGCAATAGATATGGAGAGAGATAGGGAACAGAAACATTTGGTGGACACAGAGGCGAAGTAGATGACGTGTTACAGAGATGAAGAAAAGTGAAGTGAGAGGGATGAGAAAAGTCAAGAGATGGGGTAATGAGGTAGACATACAGAGGGAGGTATAGATATAACCATGGTTATGATAGAGAGTGAGGTGTATGAGAGGTGAGTTAGACAGGCAAGGTAGAGGGAGTTGAGACAGTGAGGAGTAAAGATGGGAAGAAAGAGTCAGTGGGAAAGAGAGAGGAGTGAGTTAGAAGCGGTGAAATGAAGTAAAGAGAGAGATGTGAGGCATAGAAATAGATAGAGGGTACATCCAAAAGTGAGCTATAGATATATATAATCATCTTTATTCGATTTGATGGACAAACCATAAAAGCATATAAATAACAGTCATTAAAAAATGAATCACAGAAATACATTTTATCTAAAATGGGCTAAAATATGATATCATCCTTGGAAAGTACTTAACCTAGTATGCAATCCTCATTGAAGTACTCTCCCCTTGTTATTCGGAGTTTTAAAGCGACTCTTAAAAAATAAAGAGAAAAAAGCATCAGTTGACATTTTTGAAAACAGCGAAGCTACCTGAGCCTGCCTGACTCTAGCTCGTCTTAACAGCTCTTTCAGGAACAGTTTCCTGGGGTAGGCATAGTACGAGCATAGTAAAACTAGGTGAAGTGTGTCCTGCGGAGACTTCATGTCGCAGCCGCAGGGCCCTCTCTCTTCTGAGTTTATGATAAAACTTGCCGGTACTGCCAATAAGTGGTGGATATAATTTAGTCTAAAATGGGTTACCAAAAAACGATCATGGGCATTAGTCATAAATGTTAGGTAAGGTTCTATGCCCTGTGACGTTTTAACTAAAATATAATCTCTCACCGAAAGTTTCCCCAGTTCAACAGTTTCGCGCTGCGCCATCGCAAACATTGGGTACAGTGATTTAATTTCCCTTATATCTTTTAACTTTATTGGCTCAGGCTTGTCAAATAAGTCTATGCACCCTAGGTTGGCCAAGGAGTCCCTGACGTATTTCAGCCATGGAATTTTCCACGCATGCTCCAGGGCGAAACAATCCCGTACTACCAACCTTGTCAGGCCCACTTCTTCATTGGTCCAGATCATTAACCAAAATACTAAAGGCTTCACTCCTATATTATCTGAAATTTACCTAACACCCAGCTCCTCATGTGTACAATATGCTGGCGTGCTCTGTGGGACTTTCAGCATCCGCCTTAAATATTTATTCTCAACCCTTTGCAGGGTAGTAGGTTGAACAAACCCCCACACCTCACTACCGTACACGACTTTGGCACAGCAAACTGCTTTATAAGATTTTAAAAGCACACTGGGGTCCAGTACCCCAGCCTCTGGGCATAATTTGCAATTGAGCCCGTGGATCTATTCAAAGTTGTACACTTATCCTCTATAAGATGTTTAAAATTCAGACGGTTATCAAAAAACACACCCAAATAGGCGAAAGCTGGGACTTTACCCAGGGTGTATGAGCCTATAGAGTAATTGTATTTTTTGCTGGGCTTCTACCCCATCTCCATAATGTATGATTTCGGGGACATGTCCAGATGTTCCATGAATTTTACAAAGCCGTCTATTATGCGCCGTACGCTGTGTGGAGTGTGGGCCAAAGCACTGCGTTGTCTGCGTACAGCAGCACCGGGACTGTTCTACCCCCTATTGTGGGTATATCAGCCTCAATGTTCCGCAGGGAAGCATTGAGCCCATTAATGTAGATTGTAAACAAGAATGGAGCAAAGATACACCCTTGCCTCACCCCGCTAGAACAGTTAAAAAGCCCTGGGACTTCCCCCTTCTTTGTGTATCTTACGGCTGCTGTTGTGTTAGTATGCAATAAGTGTAGGATATTAATTATAGCTAAATCTACCCCAAGGTCCCTTATTAGAGCCCACAACTTGCTGCGATTCATGTGATCAAAAGCCGCTGTGAGGTCCATAAAGGCTAAGTATAGTGCCCCATCCGTCACTATGGTATATTTAGCAATCTTAAGATACAGGTTAAGACACTGATCTACAGTGGATTTTCCCGGGTGAAACCCATATTGCACATCCGTGATCATTTGTGTCTCCTCTGCCCAATTCATCAACCTATTTAGAAGGACCTGCCCCAGGACCTTAGCTGCAACATCTATCAGCAATATTGGCCGGTAACACTGTGGGCTATCCCTATTCCCCTTCTTGAAAATCAGGACGATAATAGCAGAGGACTAAGAATCTGGGATATTTGTGTTTACTGGCGCATTCAATACCCTTGTTAAGAGAGGGGCCCAGACCTCGATGTTGGACCTAAAGAGGTCAGGTAGGATCCCATCCCGCCCCGGAGCCTTGTTTCTCTTAAGACCCTCTATTCCTGATGTTATTTCTTCCAATGTGAAGACAACAGGAGTGCAACCTAGTGGTATATTTGGGGTTTGCTGATGATTCTGGGTGGCAAGGTGGTTATATAGTCCCTGAAAGTGCTCTTTCCATTGATCTGGGAGGATGTTAATACTTAACCCCGGCTTGTTTGGATCAGAGAAACAGAGATTATTAATTACATTCCAGAAGCGAGCAGAGTTCTTAGATTCTACCGCCTCTGAGAGTTCTTCCCATGTGGTGCATTGTAATTCCCTCTTTCTTCCTCCGCCCGCTACCTTGTAGCTTGCGCGACAAATATTCACCAGAGCACTATCTCTGGGTTTCTGTTTAAGTTCTCCTGTCAGTTTTCTCAGGGCCACCGAACATTGATTGTCAAACCACCTTGGAGCATTCCTTCTGGGCCCTTTTAACGGGGCCCTCAGTAGGTTTGCTCCCAGGTGTGCGATGTTCTTAAAGGCCTCTATTATTTCCTTGCTATCCGCCCCTAGATCTAGGCACATCAATATATCCTACTGTCCCTTGTCAAAAATAGAGGCATTAAAAGAGCCCCTGTCGACCTGGGCCCATCTGAGCCTTCTACCCTGGTCCGTGGTAACGACTTCCATGCACCCCGCCTGTTTATCCAACACTCGTAGCTGTGACTGCGTCCCGAGCACTAAGGTAAGTCCATTATGATCACTGTAGGCGCTATGTTCAATATCAAATCTCAATATATCCCTCCTTAATAGGGGCGTAACAAAAATAAAATCAATGAATGAATGACAACCTCTCCCTTTATATGTGGGGGGATCAGGCTATTCTTTTTGTCAAAAGACATATCCATCGTGTGAATTAAGCCAAATGAGTGTAGTATGTCAGAGAGTCCTCTTCCCACCTGAGTGTGCTCCATGTGAGGGCCTTTCCTTAGTGGGCAAGATAGCCAATCCTTCTGTGCCACCCTCAATTGAGGACAGAGATGACAATTAAAATCCCTAGCTAATAACAGTTGTGATTATGCCATCCCCTTCCCTCGTGTCTTATGTAGCCATGTGTTTAATTCACGAAGACTGCCCCCGCCCTGTGAGTTTGATGTTGCGTTGTAAAAGTTTATTAGAATTAGCCTGACAGAGTTATTAGTGAATTTTAAAGCTTGAAAGACCTTTGAATCCCAGTGCAGATTCTTCAATTTGCCTAGAGAGATGGGCTGGGCTTTCGTTATTGATGAGTTAGAGAGAGATGAGGTAAACAAAGATACAGATATAAATCAAAGCAAATCAAATAGCTTGATTTGAGCATTAAACAATGATCATTAAAGCATGTACAATTCATAGTTCAACATAATAATTAATTACCCCCAACCATGCCGACTTATGACGATACATGTTAGAAATACTGAGGAACTACGAATTGATTTTTGTCTGTATATAGCGGAAAAGTCCCATGCATTAGACACCAAGGGCCCGATGTAGGTAAATTCATTTTACCACTTCATAAATACCGAATCATACCTATTCGGTATTTAAGAAGTGGCAAAAATGGAGGGGGGGTGATGTAGGTATTTCAGATTCGGTAAATACCGAATCAGACTGATTCGGTATTTACCGATTCTGTAAATACCGAATCCGTAATGCCCATTGATTCCTATGGGCATTGAAGCCCATAGGAATCAATGGGCATTACTGAATCGGTATTTACCGATTCGGTAAATATCGAATTTTGCAAGGGTGCAGGGGGTGTCACTTTGACACCCTCTAGCACCCCGATTTCAGGCACGTGTGACATGTGGCACACAGACATGCCCTAAGGGCATGTCTGTCTGTCACATGGCACAGGTGTGCATGCACACATGTGCATGCACACCTGTATTCGGTATTTTACCACCCAATTGGATTGGGTGGTAAAATACCGAATCTGTGAGGCCTGTGGGATTCAGAAAAGTCCCACCTACATCTCCAAGTTACCGAATCGGTAGGAATACCGATTCGGTATTTTACCGATTCGGTAAATTTACCGAATCAGTAAAAAAGGGCCCCTACATCTTAAATGACCATTTACCGGTCGGTAACGGCCGAAATCGGCCGTTACCGGTCGGTAAATGGACACCTACATCGGGCCCCAAATTATCCCATGTGTTTCTCCATTCTTTCTTAATTGAAAACCTTGATGTTTAAAACATCTTGTGAATGTCTAGAAATGATATTTAAACTTTGTCACTAAAGGTAGCATAAGATTAACAGTATATTGGATGTTTGTTTGTTTAGTAATGTTTCATTTATGTCTTTTTCACACTGTGTATTTAATATACCTTGTTGGTGTTTAATATTTTGTGATTCAAAACTGCACATGAATTTTTGGTATGTAGACTATTATGTCTCCTATTTGTGTTCGAATATACACTAAAAAATCAAAGAATATTTAAAGAAAAGGTATAAATAAAGTAATGGTTCAAGCGAAAATAGACCGTTTGTCCCAGCGTGAATTAACCCGTTTAGCGCGTCGAACATTCCGCCCCAGTGCGGACGTTCGATCGCGCTAACGGGATTCGGACGTCCAACGGTCGTGAGCAGCACCAGCGAGGTAGTGCGCGCGACGACCGTTGGACGTTCGAAGCACGGAAGGGGTTAAAATATGTGCTTTTTAAAAAATAAAACACGTTCAGGCCCTTTCCCCTTTTCTACATATATACGGCCCTACCAGAACCTGGCCTCTTGTGCCCAACTCCTCTTGTTATTAAAGTATTAGGGAGCAAAGCATTCAGCATATCAGTTAAAAACATCTTAATAAAAAATAGATCAACTTTACATTAAAAGAGGACCCTGCTGCCCTCATTCAGAGGTGCATGGACTTCATCACATAAAGGACATAATTTTTACAAAAGCACAAATGCAATACTATATCTCAGGTGTACCCAACAAATGCACATACAATAGCTCCGGGCTGCTCATGGGCAGACCCGAACCCTCAGGATGGGCATTTGGAAGGCCTTGGTAAAACAAGGATACAACTTACAAAAAATGAAAGAAACTCTGATGGATCTTGTATCACATGGACAAACAAGAATAGACGCATTATCATACTGCCCTAGGGGAAAACAAAGGTGAGATCTGAAGATCCCAAACCTGAATCTACTTAAAGGAGTCCTTTCCTGCGTGTTAGACATAGAGTCCAAGTATGGGTCCAGGCCGGTTGTTTGGATTAAAAATGTTCCCAATTATGGATCTTGAACAACTCTACCGCTTCACCTTCCCGCTACCTCGATTCAAGCTAACACCATCTGGTCCAAATTTTGTCTGTGTTGGTTAAAAATCATGTGGCTTGCAAAAATGGTTGGTCTGCCCTAGAAATTAACATATTTGCATAATATAATCCACCCAAGGGATATGATGGTCAATTTCACAGGACAATTAGCTCTCAATCCCCCTCCTATTAAATGAAGAATGAGGGTTACACCAAATTGAACACCACAGAGGTAAAGAAGAAAAATGAATTTGAACTTCCACGTAATCTTAACCAAGCTCCTGCTCGATAGTAAAAGTTGGGGGGAAGGAAATAACGGGGCTGGGTAGAGAGCGAGGAAGGCTAGGAAGATGGAGGCGAGTTAAATAGCATATTAAAGGAAGGTAGACAGAGAAGCAGTGAGACAGGTAAAAAGGGGTGAGGTCAGGTAGGAAGAGAGAAATGACAGAGCAAAAGAGAGATGAGCAGTGAGACAGGTAAAAAGGGATGAGGTCAGGTAGGAAGAGAGAGATGAAAGAGCAAAAGAGAGATGAGGTAGAGAAAGGAAGGAAATTAGAAAGTGAGAGTAGTGATATATGGGATTAAGAAGAGAGACAGAGTCAGATGTAGTGAGAAGAAGGGAGAGAGTTTGAGACAGAGAACGAGCAGAAGTAAAAAAGAACGAGGCAGATTACTTTAATATGGGGTAGACCTTGGAAGGTAATGGCCCTGGGCAGTTACCCAATTTACCCATGTCTTAAAATGTCTCCAGAAGCTGGGTGGAAAATGTACAAGTCACAGATCTCCCAGTCTCATGCTGTAAGCAACATTACTAGAAATATTGCAAATATGTATACAGCACAGCTACCTTTAAAGTGACAGAGGCTTTACAGACCCAGAAGCTGACAGGTTACCACATTATTGCGTGCTCAACCACGAGCAGCTGATGCACACTGGCACCAAGGAAACATCAGCAATAAGTCTCCTGAATACAGTTCAATTATAACCCAAAAATATTTTTAAAAGCAGTCATTTTTTCTCCAAACATCAGCATGTCAGTTTCTGAAACTAGATGCAGTATATAAATACATGTAATTGCCACAGACAAGGTTGCAATTTGTAGATAACATTTTTTTGTTTCAAAAGTATCCGCTTTTCGTTTTTAGTAAATATATTTTTGGTTCTCAAATATACGCTCCTCATGTTTATAAGTGCCAACATGTATTAATGACTACTATTATTCCAGTATCCGCATTATGCCAAGGGTGGGCTCCTTATTGCTCAGGATGACGGAATGATGCCAAAAATGACTAACATTGCCAGGCACTACCATGCTGAGAATGCCTACAATATGTCAGGAATGACTACTGCCTTGCAGGAGCAGCATTATACCAGGACTGGGCTCAATAAGACTAAGGATTCCAACCATATGCAAAGGGAAGCCAGCATTATGCAAGAGGTAAGCACGAGTATGCTAAGAATGCCCTTAATATGCCAAGACTGGCCACATTTCACCTAGAAGTGATCCTTTGCATGCAAGAGATGACTAACGTAAGAGGAGGGAGGCAGAAAAGGCCACTATTTACATAGAACTATCCTAGTGTTAAAACATCCTCCACATTTCACAAGGGAGACCATTTTAGAAAATAGGTGATAGAGGGTGTATTTGAATAATTTGCAGAGAGACAGTAGCATTACCAGTGCCATCTTAACGCATGAGCACACTGAGCAGTTGCCCAGGGTCCCCACGAGCATAGAGGCCACATGCAGACCAGAATTTAACACTAATTTTCCATTAAACATTTTTATTTCTGTGTGTGGTAATGTAGGGACGGCTCTGTGCACTGCTTTGCCCAGGGGCCTATAATGCTGTTAAGATGGCCCATAATGCCCCTGCACAAGGTGTCTGTAAAGCGACATGACCTAGAACATACTACTCCTAATGCAGCCCGACTCCGCACTGAATCTCTCCCGAATTCTGGGGCATATTACCAAGCAATGGCGATAATTATCGCTATTGCTTGGTTAGCGTGAAAAAATTATCGCCGAGCTGCGACAATTTTTATCGCAGATAAACCTTGGTATTACCAAGGTTTATCGCAAATGCGATAAAAATCGGCCGCAATGCATGAATATCGCTGAAAAGTCAGCGATATTCATGCATTAGCGAGCTAATGCTCTTAGCCATGTTATCCACCTCCCATTGGATAACATGGCTAAGAACTGCTCAGGGCAGGTGTTAGCTTTTGGAGATATTTGCGCTTAGCGCCAATATCTCCAAAAGTTGGTAATAGGAGATAGCGATGTTAGCGACTGTTTCCACTCGCTAACATCTTGGCACGCCCACTTTGCATGTCATTAGTGATAAATATCACTGACATGCAAAGTGGGGCCCAAGATGGTCGCTATCTCCTACTAGCTGTCGCTAACTGGTGTTAGCGACAGCTAGGTAATAGGGAGATCATTTTTTCTCCGCTTTCTTGGCTTTTAAAGCCAAAAAAGCAGAGATAAATCCCCTTGATAATATGTCCCCCAGTTCTTTAGTTGATCCAGTAAAATGTCAGTGACACAGCTGTATGTAGGCGGAAACGAGGCCCCCACAGAGAGACATGGCACCTGATCCGTAAAACCCTCACCAGAGGTACTGTCTGAGAAGCTGGCTTGTGAATCAATGAACATAGTCAGGAGAGAGACACTGCTCAATAGGGCACCCTAGTGTCACACATCCCAATTGGGACATTTTCTTTTAGGTCGAGCTTAGCGCAGCATGCAGTGCTGCCCTATGGGGAGGCCTCTTGGAATCACTCCAGACTTCTCTGCAACTTTTCCGTGTTGTTTTTCAACTTTCACACATTCTATTGGGCTTTGCGTATGGCTTTCAAAAATGAAAGCACGCAATTGGCCAAAGGTGGGTGCATGTCCCACCTTTTCTCTAAAGGTTCCCTCCCACGGCCTACAGCTGTGGGGAGCAAGCAGCTGCGTGCAGGCTGCCACCTACATTCCTCCCTTGTCGTGGAGCATGGTACAAATTAAACATAGCGGGTCGCTTTCACTTTTGCGGCAATGTGTACTTGTCTTCCACACTTGTCTGTGGTTCTTTTTCATGTTCACGCCTTTATTTTTTTCTCGCACTTTTTAATTTGTCACGCTATCTCCCAATGGTTTATTTGATTGCAAGCACGTTATTTAATTAAAAGTCATCCTCTAAAAAGGCATCGCAGGCCTGCAGGGCAGGCATAGTCATGTCAGCTTAGCAGACTGCCGCACTTCCAGAGCATTACTAGTGTGTATGTCATGGACACTATGCTTTCAATTCCAGAGCATTACCAGTGTGTAGACCATGGCACACTGCGCTTCCACTTCCAGAGCCTCACCCGTGCGTATTTCATGGCACACTAGGCATTTACTGCTGGAGCATCACCCATGTGTATAACATGGACACTATGCTTCCACTTCCGGAGCATTACCGGTGTGTATACCATGGCACACTACGCTTCCACTTCCGATACATTACCAGTGTGTATACCATGGACACCACGCTTCCACTTGTGGAGTATTACCAGTGTGTATACCGTGGCACACTAGGCTTCCACTTCCGGAGCATTACCAGTGCGTATACCATGGCACTCTAGGCTTTTACTGCCAGAGCATTACTCATGTGTATACCATAGAAACAAGGCTTCCACTTCCGGAGCATTACCTGTGTTTGTACCATGGCACACTAGGCTTCCACTTCTGGAGCATTACCAGTGTTTATACCATGGACACTACGCTTCCACTTCCAGGACATTACCAGTGTGTATACCATGGCACACTAGGCTTTTACTTCTGGAGCATTACCCGTGTGTATACCATAGCACACTACGTTTTCACTTCCAAAGCATTACCGGTGTGTATACCATGGCCATTACCCTTTCACTTCTGGAACATTACCAGTGTGTTTACCATGGCACACTATATTTCCATTGTTAGAGCATTACCGTTGTATTTATCATGGCACATTACATTTCCACTTCCGAAACATTACTGGTGTGTTTACCAATGCACACTACGCTTCCTGTTCCGGAGCATTACCAGGGTGTATACCATGGCATACTACGCTTCCACTTCCGGAGCATTACTGATATGTATACCATGGACACTATGCTTCCAATTCCGGAGCTTTAGCAGTGTATACCATGGTACACTAGACCTTTAATTCCGGAGTACTACCAGTGTGTATACCATGGCACACTACACTTCCACTACTGGAGCATTACCAGTGTGTATACCATAGCACACTATGCTTCTACTTTTGGAGCATTACCGGTGTGTATTCTATGGACACTATGCTTTCAATTTTGGAGCATTACTGGTTTGCATACCATGGCACACTATGCTTCCACTTCCGGAGCATTACCGGTGTGCACACCATGGACACTATGCTTCCAGTTTTGGAGCATTACCAGTGTGTACAATGTTACAATAGACTTATACTTCCTGAGTATTACCTGTGTGTATACCATGGCACACTACGATTCCACTTCCGGAGCATTACCGGTGTGTATACCATGGACACTACGCTTCCAATTCCGAAGCATTACCGGTGTGTATATCGTGGCCATTACCCTTTCACTTCTGGAACATTACCAGTGTGTTTACCATGGCACACTATATTTCCATTTTTAGAGCATTACCGTTGTATTTATCATGGCACATTACATTTCCACTTCCGAAGCATTACTGGTGTGTTTACTAATGCACACTACGCTTCCAGTTCCGGAGCATTACCGGGGTGTATACCATGGCATACTACGCTTCCACTTCTGGAGCATTACTGATATGTATACCATGGACGCTATGCTTCCAATTCCAGAGCTTTACCAGTGTATACCATGGTACACTAGACCTTTAATTCCGGAGTACTACCAGTGTGTATACCATGGCACACTACACTTCCTCTACTGGAGCATTACCAGTGTGTATACCATGGCACACTATGCTTCTACTTTTGGAGCATTACCAGTGTGTATTCTATGGACACTATGCTTTCAATTTTGGAGCATTACTGGTGTGTATACCATGGCACACTATGCTTCCACTTCCGGAGCATTACCGGTGTGCATACCATGGACGCTATGCTTCCAGTTTTGGAGCATTATCAGTGTATACAATGTTACAATAGACTTATACTTCCTGAGTATTACCTGTGTGTATACCATGGCACACTACGATTCCACTTCCGGAGCATTACCCGTGTGTATACCATGGACACTACGCTTCCAATTCTGAAGCATTACCGGTGTGTATATCGTGGCACACTAGGCATTTACTTCCGGAGCATTACCCGTGTGTATACCATGGCACACTATGCTTCCACTTCAGGAGCATTACTGGTGTGTATACCATGGCACACTATGCTTCCACTTCTGGAGCGTTACCTGTGTGTATACCATGGACAGTGCTTAATTTGTAAAATATTAGGTGCAGGTGCTCACATTTTTTTAAGAGGCCACACCCAGTTCCCCGACTCCATCCACTTCTTCCACTGGTTCCACCTACTTACTCCATCGGCTTCACCCACATCCTCAACTGGCACTGCTGAAAGGCAGACGTAATAGTGTGAAATAAACCTGCAACACTAGGTAGTATACGGTGGTAGGTGGTGTTTTTGCCCGAGCTGAAGGTGGGATAGTGGTGTGGGTGTACCCACTGGTTAATTTGTGATAGAAAAAGTGCTGGGGTTCTTGTCAGGAGGTAGTTGCACCAGCCCATTGCTCCTATTAATGCCACCTATAACAGAACCAACTAGTAACTATGAAACCCTACAAGCATGGGAGACAATGTGGTGTAACAGCCAGTTCTGCGGACTTTGGTGCTGGGGAATCAGGTTCGAGTCTCGGCATAGGCGCACCATCCTATTACTCTGGGCAAATCACTTAATCTCCCTGTGCCTATTAAAAATGAATGTGTCCTTAACTAGTGCACATGAAAAGTGCTCCAATACTTTTGATCGAGAGCGTTGGTGTTGACGATTAAGTGCTGGTGCCGAGCACTGGAAACCACCAGCTCAAATTAAGCACTGGTTAAGCCTCAAACCGGAACTAAAGGTCCACTACTCAAGTGCAGATTGTACTTGAGTTTGCGCCTAGGATCTGCATGGTGTAAATTCCACCCCACTGCAACACTGGATACCTACCAAAAGCTCAAAAGATAATCCTTAGAGAAGCTTGCACTAGTTTCTATTCTTTGCGGCTTTGGCTATGTCTCTGCCTTGTTCCTTTCACAGCGGATTAAGCAGCGTGAGCTATTTAAAAATCTTTGGTGCCTCAAACCATAGGACTGGCCATGTGTTTCTGTCCAATCACCCATTACTTGCTTCATGGAAGCTTCAATGGTTTATTGCTCGTCTTAGGTGGGCCCTTTATAGCGACAGGCTTTTAAGAGTTTTGGACCCCTACCTCTGGCACTGGCTATTACTTGCCACATCATGAGCTTTGTGCAGTGCATGGTTGTTCTTTAACTACCATCAGTGCTCCTAGCACCAAGACTGTCCGCGAATAGCGCTCCAAAAAATCGATAAACAACTGGCAGTAGCGTTATGCCGCCAAAATTAGAGGAAAAAAGATGTGGGTAACTGCCAGAGCGGATGACTTTGTAGCTGTGGGGCCCCGGGTGGGGGTGGGGACACCAGGTTCAAGTCTCGGCGTAAGCTCAACATCCTTGAATTCTGGTCAAATTGTAATCCACCTGTGCCTCGACAACCCAAAATGAATGTGTTAGTGTAAAAGCGCTCCAGTACCTTCGGATTGAGTTCGCGCTAGATAAAAAAATATAAAAACACATGCACTTTGGCCTCTAATACCACCCAGGAACTGGCCCGTACGAAAAGTCTCTCAGCTACTTTTTCTGAATCAGAACAATCTTATAGACAGTTAATAATTATGGGATTCGTAAAGGTTTTGGGCACAGACATAAATTTTTGCATGCATGCCCAGTTAACCATATAATGCGCTGGAGTTTTAAGCAGTTTAACTAACTGTTGCTCAGTCAACAAAGGGAGAGACAGGGTTCAAGGGCACTCTTAGTCCCCAATCAGTAGATATATCAACAAAGGAAGAGTGTCCGTCAGTAACTAACTGTTGCCTCATTAGGCGTCTCAGACTCCGTAAATAGTGACACTGCCACACTCTGCTAATTTTGCAGAGAGCAGACCTCTGGCGCCTCGAGACATCTAGAACAGGCGCGGTGCGTCCATTGGGGCGTAGGGGCGTAGCCCTACTAAGCCCCATGGACCCACCGCGTCGTCACTAAAATACAAATACAAATATTAAAATAATCGCGCTACCCGCCGCTCGGGAATCCGGGAGGCACCCGACTTTTCCGGAGTGCGCAGTGGGGGGAGAGGAGGCTGGGCCTGCTGCAGCTGCGCAAGTGGATTTTTGGGCAGAAACAAGCCCGCGCATGCGCAGATTGTTTCCCCTGTGCAGTTCCCCTTAGAGAGAGGACCAGGGGGCGGGCCGCAGCCCCCGGGGTTGCACAGGGCGATTCGGCGAGCAGTCATGGTGACCCCCAGCCAATCCTGGGTAGCCATATAAACGAAAAAAAAATCAACGGAAATATCGAGTGTTAAAAGAAACGTGTAAAGGAAGAGAAAAGACATAGATAAGAGGGAAAGGGAATGAAAAGAGGGAGGGAACAATGGCAGTGAAGGGAAAAAAGGAAGGAAATGATGCGAAAATAAAAGCGGGAAATGAAGAGAGATTGTGGGGAATTAAAAAAGCATGAGTGGGAAATGGATGGATGGAAACATGCTGGTGTTTCTATATTAAAACGTTTTCAGACCTTCATTAAGGCACTTCACACGTGCAGCAGAAGCACCTCAAGCTCCGCTTATTTGCATGGAGGCACGAGCAGGTGGCGATAAGTCATATGACACTTATCTTGTTGTTTGGCCAACAACAAAATGCATTTGACTATTTCTAGGTCTCTCTTTTAACCAGAGCTGGAAATGGGAAACAAGCACTGGCAAAGCCAAGACGTTTTGCCTATGCAATGCAATGTTTTTAGACATGTAAAACAGCACTAGCGCTGTGCAATATGGCTTAAAGTAAATAAAAGAAAACGGCACAGCGGGACCAGTGCAAAAACCCCATTTTGTATCAATTGTATGGTCCAAATGTCAGTGCATAATTTCACCACTGTAATCTAGTCTATTTGATTTAATGTTTTGTATTTGAGGCATTCTTTGAACTGTTTTTTTTTATATTGATGCGCAAGCAAAGAATCTGTGACTCCCTCAAATTCTCCATAGTTCAATTACATTTGTTTACCTAACCATTTGTTGTATAGGATATATTCCTATACAATACTCCTAGAGGAATGACACCACACAGTTACTGGCTGGGCACTTCGCACACGATAAAGCATAGCAAAAAAACATGGCTAACTGTGACCCCCCAAACCCTCCTTAAGGAGGTTCGGGCTCGCTAGCTCGCTGCAGTGCAATATGCAAATTAGTTTACGCCTCACCACTGTCAAATGACACCAGCCGCCCCTGATCTAGATCAAGCATTTACAATGCAATAGGTCTCGAAGCATTAAAGTTTGAGTTATTGGCATTGTATATGACAATGCGTTGCATAACATTTTTTGCAAACTTTGAATTGGTGAGCAGTGAGAGTGTGTGCAAGTGGATGCTGTTGCTCACAGCTGTTATTATTCACACAGCTCTGAAGATGCACCTCAACACCGGGCTGACAGTTATTATTCACACAGCTCTGATGATGCACCTCAGGCATGGGCTCACAGCTGTTATTATTCACACAGCTCTGATGATGCACCTCACGCACGGAGCTGACGCAGTTATTATTCACACAGCTCTGATGATGCACTTCAGGCACGGGCTCACAACTGTTATTATTCACACATCTCTGATGATGCACCTCAGGCACGGGCTCACAGCTGTTATACATTTGCTTTTGTAATTTGCACACTTGTAATTTTCTCCTCATGTATCTTAACTGTTCCTATTGTGATCAGTTTGAACCAGAAACATTTTTTCTCCTAACATCAGCAAAGTACGTAGCAGATGATGAATTATGTGAAAAATATGGCAAATCTCTAATTATGCAGAAGATTCTGTACCCTAAGAATCACATATTTCCAGTGGCCCTGCTTACAGCAGTATATTAAGCAATAACATTCTGACAATGGCAAGGTTTTTACTCTTAAGTGAAGTTTGACTAATACAACACAAAATACAGAATGGGAAGGAGCAGTGCAAGCGCCTATAGTCTAAATAAAAGCACGGGAAATATGTGCTGCCACTGTTCTGGCTACTCTCATTCTCCCCAAGTACTCGCAGAAGGTGGAACTCTGACATAAATAGAAGGAACTTAAAGAACATACTCCACGTTGGGTTACTAGTGACTGCATTTATTCTCTACCAACAAATTCTCTCATTTTGTCATATGAATAGACAGAAATTGATTACAACCAGGGCCACTGGACTTATGTGATTGTGCAGCCGCATTTTCCAGATATTTATGGATTTGATACATTAGCTACATAATCCATCATCTACAGCTTCATTTGAAATTTTTAACAAAAAAAACTCATAAAAGGATCAAATGTTACTAAAAATGCGGTGATGTGTTGCACAGTGGAAGGCCCTTCACATAGGTTTACTCGTCACTACTGGGGAGAAACATTTACACACAGAGGGATAACGTGCAAAAAATGACACAATAGTGAAGTAATACTACCCTGCATTACACAGTACAATTTGGTCAACCCCTCTGCATAATTTAGTCCTCCCCTGTTGCATAATTTCAGAATCCCTGATTATTGTACTTGTCCTCTTTATGTTCTAAACTGATAACAGAGAGAAGGGTGAGGTGGGGAGACGTGATGGCGGAGCAGAGAGATGAGAGGGTAATTGGGTTAATAAGGAGGAGGAAAGACGGAGGGTAGTGAGAACAAAAGGATAACTGTGATGGGGAGAGAGGAGGACAAATTGGACAGAGAAGAGTGAGAGGAGGGCGATGAACAGAGAAAAGGGTTAGGAAGAGAGAGATGGGTTAAGTGGAGAGAGAAGGGTGAGGTAGAGAGAGAAGAGTGAGGTGGGAATAGAAGTGTGAATTCCAGTCAGAGTAACTTGAGCCACAGCGAGAAGATCCCGAGGCCAGGAGAGCGAAAAAGTATGAAAAGGTGGAAAGAGAGGAGGGTGAGGTGAGAGGTAAATTAAAGGGAAGTGGAGAAAGTGAAGGGACGTACGGAAACAGGTGGCTAAGATGGAGAGAGAGTTTGAATGATGTAAGGAGAGAATAGAGTGGGGTGGGGTGAAGTAGAGGGTGGAGTTAGCAGGACAGCAAAGTGAAATGGAGAGAAAGAAGGGTGAATTCGGAAGAGAGGGGGTGACACGGAGAGAAAGGAATGCGAGGTGGAGACAGCATAAGAGATCAAACCTGTAGGTTTAAACTTCTAGAAATGCTCAGTCAAAACTAGTAGTCAGAACCTGGTAATAGGTATTGTATGCAGCTCACAACCGCACAAGACCACCCAACATGCACAGACCCAGCTCACAGACACCTGGGGGTTCTGGACAACCCCTCTTATCTTTATGGCCTACCCATTCTTCTTCTTGGCCTACCCAAATCCCACATTCTGGAGCCGGGCCTGATTTGCAGTCGATTGAGTGACATGCGGATGGCCAGACTTATCTAATTAGAGGACAAACATCTGTAGTCGGGGCAGTCAAGTCTAACAGCAACCTATTTGGACAAGCTAAGGGAACACCAAGTTATTTGCATCATCACGAGCCAGTTCAGGAGTCAAAGTGCAAGTGCTGAGTAGCGAGTGCCGGGAGCGTGGGAACAAGTGACAAAATTAGATTTCAGAACTGATATCTTTAAAGGTAAACCATAGGTAGCAACAAGGTAACTGGGGGTAACACTATTACCCAATATCTCAGGATACTTGTCTTGTGCAGACAGCACATACAAACACCAGTCTCAATGGAGGCTAATATTTGATGCGGTTTGAACTGTCTACACCCTTGGGTTGGAGATTCCCACTTGTTACTGAGGAAATGTGGCCTCGAACACACAGGGACACAAATAACTGGGATAAGAACTGCGCGATCAGCCAGACCTGGGCTGACACCCATCAACGGGGCGCTACTGGCATTCTTTGCAGAGGGGACACACATGCTCAGCATCACCAGGTCCGCGTCCTCCACACCCCCTTCAAGTAAAAATAAATATGTCACCTACCAGACAGCGGAATATGCAAACACAACAGGTGATGGACCGAATGTGGATCAATGTCACACACTCAACCCAGTCCAAAGATCTGGGCCCAAATCCATCGTTTTTTTGCACTCCACACCACCCCGGGTTAGACAATGGCGATATGCAAATATTGTTTTTTGTAATTTTCTCCTTGAGTGTACTGGGGTAGCTCAGACGTGGGTCCCAGAGCCTCCACACCACTGGAGTCAAGCTAGCCGGGCTGATGAGAGGTGTTAGCTCGAAACCGGTCCGGTCCTCGGATGCTTGATTCCGGTCTGGGAAAGATATGGCTGTTGTAGTTCGGACTGGACTGTTCCCATGGGGCACAGGGTCAGAGCTGATTTGCATAAAGCCATTATCTAACCCAGGGTGGTGTGGAGTGCAAAAAACGATGGATTTAGGCCCAGATCCTTGTACTGGGGTGAATGTAAGACATTGATCTACATTCTGTCCATCAAATTGTTTTTTGTAATTTTCTCCCTGAGTGTACTGGGGTAGCTCAGACGTGGGTCCCAGAGCCTCCACACCACTGGAGTCAAGCTAGCCGGGCTGATGAGAGGTGTTACCTCGAAACCGGTCCGGTCCTCGGATGCTTGATTCCGGTCTGGGAAAGATATGGCTGTTGTAGTTCGGACTGGACTGTTCCCATGGGGCACAGGGTCAGAGCTGATTTGCATAAAGCCATTATCTAACCCAGGGTGGTGTGGAGTGCAAAAAACAATGGATTTAGGCCCAGATCCTTGTACTGGGGTGAATGTAAGACATTGATCTACATTCTGTCCATCAAATTGTTTTTTGTAATTACGTACCAGACAGCAGCAAAGAAAGGAGACACTAGGGGCGGCAGGAGGTAAAGTAAAAAGAAGATAAAAAAAACGAAACCGTGAGCAAAAACTAAACCTGCCGTGGGGCGGGACTTCCGTCTTTGGAAGCCCGTGCCCACAGAGTGCCTGGCAGAAAAGCAGTGCTGGTGACGCGGGGCTCCCATGCCCGAAGGAGAGCCCCGCGGAGGATGCCGAAGTCCGGAGTGGCGGTAAGTGGGGCTTAGTTGTAGGGGGGAGGGGGTTGCGCGTGTGTGTATGTGCGGGGGCGGGGGTCTCTGTATGTGTGTGTGCATGCGTGTGTGTAGATGCGCTTGTGTGTGTGTGTCTCTGTTTGTGCGCATGCGTGCAGGGGGAGGTGTGGCTGTGTGGTACAGCTTTCCAGGAGAGGAGACAGGAGCTGGCCACAGCAAGAGCATTCGCGTGTGTGTGGCCTGCTCAATTCCGAGCGCGTGGCCAGCTCCTGTCTCCTCTCCTGGAAAGAAGACTCGCTGACTATAGGTCTCTGGCGAGACCGCGCTTCGCGCGGCTAACGCCTACGAGACCTAAAAACGAACACAGACAAAACGTGGCCTGCAGCGAACATCACTGAAGGCTTGAAACTAAACGTGCACAATGAATAAAGTCAAGTTAAATAAACATCAACCACAAACTGAGTGAAAGAAGCCATGCAGAAACAGATGGCATAGCCCACAGGTTCGTGTGACATCAGGTACAAGTTACCACCATAGCTCTGCTGCATGCAGAAACAACCACGAGGCTTGATGATGACGGTAGGATAGAAATACACTTTCTAACTGCAGCATACCACCATTTTGCAATGCACACCGTGGAGCAGTAAAGTTAAGAGATGATGAAACACACTGAAAAAACATAATTTTTTTATGAGTCAACAACAGGGGTTAAGTTAAAGGCCGTACCCTTTCAGCCTCCTCCTGGTCGTGGCATTGTACTCTAGCACGGTGCCCCGCGCTGAAGGCATGATTGCTCACTGCAGGCCTCCGACTCAGTTCACTCACACTTCATACCAAGTCAGTCTGTTTATTAACAAGCAGCGTTGGTTTGGCTACTTACAGTTACTGGTGGGAAGCACTGCCTTTAATAATAGGCCTGCTGCTGCCTGCCCTCGATGTTGAGTTGAACTGCTGGTGACTCGTCCGGTGCGTGTGTCATTATGTAAAAAATCTCCGCATGCGCTATCGCACGCACAGCCGTAGAACCAAATCGAGCCTAATTAGTGTCACGCCCACCGACAACACTGAACAAAGGGCGTAAGGTAAACTCGCATCATGGATATCTATGGTTGGAATTTTTTATTGGCTCTCACGGCCACAATAATCTTCATCGAGACTCGGGAGAAGAACGATACTGTCTGCGGTGAATCAGTGAAGTAATTATATTTACCTTGCATGTCGTATGGCATTGTGGCAGACACGTACTGTAGACCCGGCCCTGATGAATAAGTGTTGGTGCTAAGCACCGAAAGCACCGGCACAAATTAAGCACTGACTATGGACACTATGCTTCCAATTCTGGAGCATTACCGGTGTATACCATGGTACACTAGGCTTTTACTTCCTGAGTATTACCAGTGTGTATACCATGCTTCTACTTCTGGAGCATTACCGATGTGTATACCATGGACACTTTGCTTCCAATTCTGGAGCATTCCAGGTGTTTATACCATGGCACACTACGCATCCACTTCCAAGAGTTTTACCAGTGCGTATACCATGGCACACTAGGCTTTTACTGCCGGAGCATTACCCATGTGTATACCAAGGAAACAGAGCTTCCACTTCTGGAGCATTATCAGTGTGTATATCATGGTACACTACGCTTCTACTTCCAGAGCATTACCGGTGTGTATACCATGGATACTATGCTTCCACTTACTGAGCATTACTACTGTGTATAACATGGCACACTAGGCTTTTACTTCTGGAGCATTACCCGTGTGTATACCTTAGCACACTACGCTACCACTTCCGGAGCATTACTCGTGTGTATACCATGGCACACTACGCTTCTACTCTTGTAGCATTACCGGTGTGTTTGCCATGGCACACTACGCTTCCACTTCTGTTACTAAATATGCCTCACTTCCAGAGCATTACCGGTGTGTTTACCATGGCACACTAGGGTTCCAGTTCCGGAGCATTACCAGTGTGTATACCATGGACTATATGCTTTCAATTCCTTACTGGTGTATACCATGGTACAATATGCTTTTACTTCCAGAGCATTACTGGTGTGTATACCATGGCACACTATGTATTTACTTCCGGAGCTTTACCTGTGTGTATACAATGGCACACTATGCTTCCACTTTCGGAGCATTACCGGTAAGTATACCATGGCACACTATGCTTCTACCTTTTGGAGCATTGCCTGTGTGTTTACCATGGCACTCTACGCTTCCACTTCTGGAGCATTACCAGTGTATACCATGGCAAACTAGGCTTTTTCTTCCGGAGTATTACCGGTGTGTTTGCTATGGCACACTATGCTTCCATGGAATGTGAATGCTACCAGAACGGTAGCAGCGCTGCGCACTGTTCACAAAGTGGTCACTAAATGACCCTCCAAATCATTGAATATGATTATATACAATATATCAAAAATATAAACCACATTGACACAATTATACTTGTAAATGTAAGTCTTTACATGTAGTTTGAGGTCAAAAGTTAATTAACACCACATTTTGATTGTGTTCACATATAGAACAAATTGAAATTCATAGCACAATTATCTTAAAAAAATACACATATGCACAAATGATCATATCTTCACAATAGATCTTGTAGGGGCCCGATGCATTTCGGGACCGAAGAGTCCCTTCTTCAGGGGCCAATCTGTAAAGGAAAATAATGAGCATATATCACTCAACAAGGTTGCATGGAAAAACAGCAAGAAGTCACTCGAAGGTGAACAGATTGCCATAATCGGGTGATAATATTGCTAGTCGATAATTGTAGTGGGAGTCAAACAACCACATAGTTCCCATGTTGAGAAATCCAGTCAGCTCAACGTGTTTGGGACAGTAATGATAATAAACAGAAAGAAAAAGCAATGAAACCCTTCACCTGAAGCGTCATGGAAAAAAGAAGAAAAGCGTGTGAAGCTAAACCCCAAGAACCTCAAGCATCAACCCTGTGTACAAAAGCGTACCCGAATGTCCAGAAATGTAAGCTTCTGTAACACAAATACAGATACCACCAATCGTAAAAAACGTCACAATACACTAATAACAAATGAGTTCGAAGAACATAAGAGCCATAAGCACCACCTTAACATACAGTCGTAGACACCCACCTAAACAAGCTCCAAATTCCAATAAGGTAGCAAGTCGAAACTTCAAAACCACTAGCGACAGATGAAAGTTCTTTTGTGGTGCTAGAAAGGGCATGAAAGTTACAAGCCATGGTCAAATATGGGAAAATGCCAGGACATGTGGACTTGTAGTTCCTAATCAGGACAAGTAATACACTCACCTAAACGCAAGTCCTCATGTGTTAAGCCGTACTTTTTGAGCGCACGGCTACCCCGAGAGGGTGTTCCGGCGCTTTAGCAAAGAGGCCTGAAGAAAACCATGAAACCAAAGGCAGACACGCTATAGTCACGATGATTACTTAGTGAAGAGCAAAGTCTTCAACTCCTTCCTAAAAGCCATAAGGTTATTCGCTTTCCCAAGAGAAAGTGGGAGCTCGTTCCACAAACAAGCTGCCACATGTTGGAAAGATCGGCCGCCCATCCGGGCACGTTTGACCGCAGGCACCTCCAATTTGGCCAAATCAGCTGACCGCAGCGTCCTTCGTGGCACATAGAAAGCAATACGCTTCCTGAGATAGTTGGGACCAACAGAATGAAGGGCTTTAAACGCCAGTGTGAGGAGTTTAAATCTAATTCTGCCAGAAATCGGTAGCCAATGCAGCCTAGCTAATAGCGATGAGGCACTGGCTCTCCTAGGCAGACCATAGATGGCTCTGGCCGCCGAATTCTGGACGATTTGCAGTCTGGATAAAAGATACTTAGGTAGGCCTGCAAAAAGCGCATTTGCATAGTCCAGACGAGATCCCACAAGCGCCTGGACTACATTCCTACGATACTGCAGTGAGAGCAGTGGGAGGAATTTCCTAAGCATCTTGAGGATGCCGAAGCATTTCCCTGATAATCCCAGAATGTGTGGACGGAAACGAAAGATCATCGTCGAACACCACTCCAAGATTTTTTACTTGAGCAGATGGTTTCTCAGGGGGGAACATATCCTGGGGCCACCATGTCTTCCAACCAGGATCAGGGGCACAGCCGAAAAAGAGCAGATCAGACTTGTCTGAGTTGCATTTAAGGCTGTGCCCCTGAAACCACGCAAAGACTGCGCTCAGACAGTCTTTGATTCTGCCGCCGTCGAAGACCTCTCCCTTCCTGCAGGTGAACAGGAGCTGGGTGTCATCAGCGTATGAGATGACCCGGGCCCCAAACGCCTCCGCTACCTCCGCCAGAGGGGCCATGTATATGTTAAAGATGGTGGGGCTCAGAATGGAACCTTGAGGCACCCCCACCTCCAGCGAAGGCATGTCAGCAGAGAACGGCGGAGCCCAGATCACCTGTCGGCGGTCGGCGAGAAAGGATTGGAACCAATCCAGCACCGTCCCCCGCAGACCTATCTCCCTGAGTCTTAAAAGGAGACCTGCGTGTGGGACGGTGTCGAAAGCCGCCGACAGGTCCAGCATGACTAACATAGCCTTTCCCCCCTGATCGAGCGTCTCCCTGATGGCGTCGGTTACCTCTACCAGAGCTGTCTCCGTGCTGTAGTTCGCACGAAAACCAGACTGGGAGTCATGCAGCAGTTTGTTATTCTCAATAAAGGTGGTAAGAGTATGCTGAACATGTTTCTCCAACACCTTCGCCAGAGCAGGGAGGAGGGAGATCGCCGCGCTTTAGTCTAGTTCTATGATTCACACTCGCCCCCTGTAAAAAGGGAAATTACCGTGACTCTAAAGCCTTCTAGTCAAAGGCATTGCTAGAACATCACAATTTGAAGGGAAAAGTATCCTGAATCTCCACAATGACTCACCAATTGCTAACTGCGAGGGGGAATACCGGAGATGCCACCAAGCTGAAAAACGCTCCCGGTCTGCGCGTGGAGTATTATCAGCCCGACTGCCCCGAGGGGATGCGTCAACATAAACAGAGGACTCGCGCCGAAAGAGAACGGCCGCCATCTTAGAATGGTGTTAAAACATTACGGTAGTGCCGCGATCAAGAAATGAATAAGGCAGGGAATAATTACTAATAACCTATAAAAGCCAGAAAACCAGTAATCAAAAGCTATCTAAGTAGGACACAAGAAAAAATGAACTGACACTGTGTCAGCAAACAAGGTACACAATAAGACTCTGATGTAAACCCATGTATATAATCCGGTACTCACTATTGGTACACATGGTCACCCACTATCTCTGAACAAATAATAATCTAGACAACTGGTCTCACACTGTAGTACAAGGGAACATGACTGAAATGATGGAAAAAATAGGTACACCGAAATAATGACTGAGGATAAGGGTCAAGGAATATAAAAACAAGTAAACAATGTATAGTGAGAAAAGAAATAGATGCACCGAAAGGGTGACTGAAAATAAAAGTCAAAGGATATACTAAAATCACCTGAACAAATTATGGTGCCCGGTTAAGTACAATCATGGCAAAATGACATCAAGTGAGCTAAAGTATTCCTAAAGAGGACAAAAACATATCAACAAAATTCGATACGTGCAGCATACACAATGTTATCAAAACTAGACTTTTTGAATACAATGCATAATAATACAGACAATAGTCACAATAAAAAGGCTTGCGAGCCTGAAGGACAAAAAGTATTTCAAATCCTTAGTGTGTGACTTAACTAGTGTCTGGAAGTAACCGGTGTTTGTCATGCGTAAAGAATATACATACTTTACAAAAAGCATATCATATCAAGACGGTCATTGAGACCCACTGGATGCATTGTTCCCAGTGATTGAATCCAATATATCTCCCTCTGTAATAATAGCTTATTGATGTCTAGGCCAGGTCCGTCCCTGATCTGTTCAACAATTTGTACATGCAATTGGGATATCGTGTGGTGGGGTTCATCCCAGTGTCTTGCCAGGCTTGAGGTGGTACTCTTCGTACGGATCCGGCTTTTGTGCTCAGTGATTCGTACCTTAAGTTTGCGTGATGTTTTGCCTATATAGGCTTGCCACAAGGGCATTTGATGCAGTATATTTAGTTGACCGAATTGCAATCTGTGTTATGTTTATACTGTATTTTTTTGTGGGGTGTGTTAAAGTATTCCCAATGGTCACATTATTGCAATGGGTACCGTTATTACAACGCTTGGTTCCTGCAAAAGTCTGAGCCTGTTCTGTGGTCATTGGTTTTGTTAGTAGAGAGCGTAAGTTACGACCTCTGGTGTAGGCAAACAGAGGTCTGTCATTGAAAATACCCTGGAAATCTTCCTCGGTCTGTAATAAGTCTCAACGGTTGACAATGATCTGCTTAACAGCCTGGGAAACAGTGGAGTATTTTTAAACAAAAACGTGCGTTTACTGTCAACCTTAATGGTAGGTTGTAACAACTCCTCACGTGTTCTCAAAAAAGATTTTTGAAAAAACACTCCTGTACGATATGCTCAGGGTAACCTCGATTGAGGAATCTCTGTGAATATTCTTGCATTTTCACCTGACTAACCTGGGGATCTGAACAAATCCTGCGAATTCTGATAAATTGGGAGTATGGTAAATTTTTGATTAAGCCCCTTGGGTGAAAGCTGGTATGTGAGAGGGTGCTATTGCGGTATGTCGGTATTGAGTATACTGATGTTTGGAATTTGTTCTGGGGTGTTTTGAAGACTTGGACATTCAAATAATGGATGGAATCCGTGCTGATGTTAAACGTTAAACGTATGTGTGGGTTCAAGTCATTGAGGGTGTTGATCATGTCTGTCAGTGATTGCTCAGTATCCTGCCATAACAAAAAGATGTTGTCGATATACCTGCAATAAAGTGGGATTTTCTCCCACCATGTCTTGTTGGAAATTATATGGTCAAACTCGTACTTTGACATATAAGTATTGGCATTTGCCGGGGCTCCAGAAAAGCCCATAGATGTGCCCGTCAACTGGACAAAGAACTTTTGTTGCCATTGGAAATAGCTATTATGTAGACAAAATTTCAATTGTTGCAGTATAAATATTTTATCCATCTCAATGCTGTCAGTCTGGAGTAATGCCCTCTCGACCGCCTCTTTTTGTTATGGCAGGATACTGCGCAATCACTGACAGACATGATCAACACCCTCAATGACTTGAACCCACACATACGTTTAATGTTTAACATCAGCACGGATTCCATCCATTATTTGGATGTCCAAGTCTTCAAAACACCCCAGAACAAATTCCAAACATCAGTATACTCAAAACTGACAGACCGCGATAGCACCCTCTCACATCTTAATCAAGAATTTACCATACTCCCAATTTATCAGAATTCGCAGGATTTGTTTTGATCCCCAGGTTAGTCAGGTGAAAATGCAAGAATACTCACAGAGATTCCTCAATCGAGGTTACCCTGAGCATATCGTGCAGGAGTGTTTTCAAAAATCTTTTTGAGAACACGTGAGGAATTGTTACAACCTACCATTAAGGTTGACAGTAAATGCATGGTATTTGTTTCAAAATACTCCACTGTTTCCCAGGCTGTTAAGCAGATTATTGTCAACCGTTGGGACTTATTACAGACCGAGGAAGATTTCCAGGGTATTTTCAATGACAGACCTCTGTTTGCCTACATCAGAGAACGTAACTTACGCTCTCTACTAGCAAAACCAACGACCACAGGACAGGCTCAGACTTTTGCAGGAACCAAGCATTGTAATAACTGTACCCATTACAATAATGTGACCATTGGGAATACTTTAACACACCCCACATCAGGTAAAAAAATACAGCTTAAACATAACACAGATTGCAATTCGGTCAACATAATATACTGCATCAAATGCCCTTGTGGCAAAGCCTATATAGGCAAAACATCACACAAACTTAAGCTACGAATCACTGAGCACAAAAGCCGGATCCGTACGAAGAGTACCACTTCAAGCCTGGCAAGACACTGGGATGAAGCCCACCACACGATATCCCAATTGTCTGTACAAATTGTTGAACAGATCAGGGACAGACCTGGCCTAGACATCAATAAGCTATTATTACAGCGGGAGATATATTGGATTCAATCACTGAGAACAATGAATGCAGTGGGTCTCAATGACCGTCTTGATATGATATGCTTTTTGTAAAGTATGTATATTCTTCACGGATGACAAACACCAGTTACTTCCAGGCACTAGTTAAGTCACACACTAAGGATCTAAAATACTTTTTGTCCATCAGGCTCGCGAGCCTTTTTATTGTGACTATTGTCTGCATTATTATGCATTGTATTCAAAAAGTCTAGTTTTGATAACATTGTGTATGCTGCATGTATCGAATTTTGTTGATATGTTTTTGTCCTCTTTAGGACTACTTTAGCTCACATGATGTCATTTTGCCATGATTGTACTTAACCGGGCACCATACTTTGTTCAGGTGATTTTTGTATATCCTTTGACTTTTATTTTCAGTCACCCTTTCGGTGCATCTATTTCTTTTCTCACTATACATTGTTTACTTGTTTTTATATTCCTTGACCCTTATCCTCAGTCATTATTTCGGTGTACCTATTTTTTGCATCATTTCAGTCATATTCCCTTGTACTACAGTGTGAGACCGGTTGTCTAGATTATTATTTGTTCAGAGATAGTGGGTGACCATGTGTACCAATAGTGAGTACCGGATTATCTACTTGGGTTTACATCAGAGATTCATTGTGTACCTTGTTTGCTGACACAGTGTCAGTTCGTTTTTTCTTGTGTCCTACTTAGATAGCTTTTGATTACTGGTTTTCTTGCTTTTATAGGTTATTAGTAAGTATTCCCTGCCTTATTCATTTCTTGGTCGCGGCACTACCGTAATGTTTTAACACCATTCTAAGATGGTGGCCGTTCTCTTTCGGCGCGAGTCCTCTGTTTATGTTGACGCATCCCCTCGGGGCAGTCGGGCTGATAATACGCCACGCGCAGACCCGGAGCGTTTTTCAGCTTGGTGGCATCTACGGTATTCCCCCTCGCGGTTAGCAATTGGTGAGTCATTGTGGAGATTTAGGATAATTTTCCCCTCAAATTGTGATGTTCTCGCAATGCGTTTGACTAGAAGGCTTTAGAGTCACGGTAATTTCCCTTTTTACAGGGGGCGAGTGTGAATCATAGAACTAGACTACAGCGCGGCGTTCGGAGATGAGGACTTGCATTTAGGTGAGTGTATTACTTGTCCTGATTAGGAACTACAAGTCCACATGTCCTGGCATTTTCCCATATTTGACCATGGCTTGTAACTTTCATGCCCTTTCTAGCACCACAAAAGAACTTTCATCTGTCGCTAGTGGTTTTGAAGTTTCGACTTGCTACCTTATTGGAATTTGGAGCTTGTGTAGGTGGGTGTCTACGACAATATGTTACGGTGGTGCTTATGACTCTTATGTTCTTTGAACTCATTTGTTATTAGTGTATTGTGACGGTTTTTACGATTGGTGGTATCTGTATTTGTGTTACAGAAGCTTACATTTCTGGACATTCAGGTACGCTTTTGTACACAGGGTTGATGCTTGAGGTTCTAGTGGTTTAGCTTCACACGCTTTTCTTCTTTTTTCCATGACGCTTCAGGTGAAGGGTTTCATTGTTTTTTCTTTCCGTTTATTATCATTACTGTCCCAAAACACCTTGAGCTGACTGGATTTCTCAACATGGGAACTATGTGGTTGTTTGATTCCCACTGCAGTTATCGACTAGCAATATTATCACCCGGTTATGGCAATCTGTCCACCTTCGAGTGACTTCTTGCTTTTTTTCCATGCAACCTTGTTGAGTGATATATGCTCATTATTTTCCTTTACAGATTGGCCCCTGAAGAAGGGACTCTTCGGTCCCGAAATGCATCGGGCCCCTACAAGATCTACTGTGAAGATATGATCATTTGTGCATATGTGTACTTTTTGAAGATAATTATGCTATGAATTACAATTTGTTCTATATGTGAACACAATCAAAATATGGTGTTATTTAACTTTTGACCTCAAACTACATGTGAAGACTTGCATTTACAAGTATAATTGTGTAAATGTGGTTTATATTTTTGATATATTGTATATAATCATATTCAATGATTTGGAGGGTCATTTAGTGACCACTTTGTGAACAGTGCGCAGTGCTGCTACCGTTCTGGTAGCATCCACATTCCTATGTTTACTGGCTCTTGTAAGACAGCGAGGGTCTCACTGCAGTACCATTGTATTGAAGTTGTTTCATTTTTTTGCAAATAAGTGATTACCCCTGGTGTGCGCTTCCAACCCCATTGCATCACACTATGCTTCCATAGCATTATCGCTGTGCAAAGCATAGCGCACTATGCTTCCACTTCCGATTACTGAAAATGCTCCACTTCCGGAGCATTACCGGTGTGCTTACCATGGCACACTACGCTTCCAGTTCTGGAGCATTACAGGTGTACACCATAGTACCCTAGTCTTTTACTTCCAGAGTATTACTGGTGTGTATACCATGGCACACTACACTTCCACTTCAGGAGCATTACTGGTGTGTATACCATAACACACTACGCTTCCACTTCTGGAGCATTACCAGTGTGTATACCATGGACACTATGCTTCCAATGTTGGAACATTACAAGTGTGTATACCACGGCACACTAGACTTTTACTTCCGGAGAATTACTGGTGTGTACCATGACACACTACACTTCCACTTCTGGCTCATTACTGGTGTCTATACCATGGCACACTATGCTTCCACTTACGGAGCATTACCAGTGTGTATAACATGGCACACTAGGCTTTTACTTCCGGAGCATTACCCATGTGTATGCCATGGACACTACGCTTCCACTTCCGGAGCATTACCGTGTGTATACCATGGCGCACTAGGCTTTTACTTCCGGATCATTACCCATATGTATACCATGGCACACTATGCTTTCACGTCTGGAACATTACCAGTGTGTATACCATGGCCGGCGAGGTACGTGAAAGTTGGTAAAAAGAAGCAATGCATACACACCATGGGGCTGTGTATGTAATTAATCAAACAGGAGCACAAGCCACTGTCGCCGGTCTCTCCAGCAGCCTTAAACAGCATCTCAGACTTTCATTTTCAAAGTGCAAGACGCTGCTTAACACTGCTGGAGGGAGCTGAGTCGGACAGTTTGACCACAATCATATTCCACTGTAGTCTTTTTGCTGATGCTAGCATTACAGCAGACTGCCATGAACTGGCCAGTATTGAAAAGGCTAATTGCATAGCAACAGCTGAATTATTGAAAATGAATGTGTTTGCACTTTTGCAGTACAGCCTGATTTAAAAAAAAACAGACCAACAGGAATAGGTTCCTACTGTGTGAGAGGCCACCGGAATTATATGGAAGGGGAGGGCAAAATATGCAGCAGGGTTGAGTAAAGTATGTGGCAAGAAAAGGCAAATTAGGAGGCACAATGCTGCACATTTTGTGACGGTATTACTTCATTATTTTGCCATTTTGTAAACATGCTAAAACATTCTGAGCTTTGGATTCACCTCATTAGTACCAGTGTAACACCCAAATATAGCAATAAGCAGCAGATAGGTGATCAGTCAGGCTTTGTAAAGGGCTTTCAGCAGAGTTGCAAGTAAAAGCATGGGTTCTTGGATTTCCACGTCCGGCAGTGCCACATACTTCAGTCCGTGTTAAATTAGGATAGGCCCATGTGATGTGACATTACATTAAACAAATCTGTGCCTGGGCCACGGGGTGAACAACGAGGAGGAAAGATTGCAGGATTTCTCCCCTGGTCTGTGTCCTGTTGTGAATAGATTCCATTTTGTGTGGGGCATCTGCTCTTGGTGAATACCATTTCTGTTGATGAGTGCCTTCTCTGTGTTCTTAGGTCTTCACAATCTGGCTAGGGAGCAGGCTTATGCGTGGCCCTGTGGGGCATTTTAAGTCATGACTATGGCCACTGCAAAATATTCTAAAGGAAAACATCACAAAGTTATTGAAACATATTTGTTAAGGAGCTCAAATAATCGTAACACAGTAAAAAAAAACTCAGCTCTTCAATAAAAATGCATTGAATGGAATCATGTAATGTGTTCTGGAGTATTAATGTTCTTTCCAAATTAGTTAAGAGATTTAATTAAAAAAACATAATTTATGAATTTCAATTTTTTGTTATATAATGTTATAGCCTGCTTGCAGAGCGAACACATTCATAAGAGTTACCATGCTACAACATTACAAGGGATAACAGAAATATTTGCAGTGCGCAAACACAAATGCTCAAATAATAATACAACATTTGGGGGGAAAATGAGGTCCTGAGATGTACAGTACCTTATAGGGTGCCCTACTGCCTTTTAATCTTTATTCTTTGCTATCTCGTGTACAGCCTGACAAATCACAATAATTTTTATTTTCTCAGTAGATTTAATTTTTAAAGGTGTGTCATTAAATATGTGAGGTACTCAGCATTGTAATCTCAAAGTCTGTTATGATATATACACACATACATTCCAACAACACACATCATATCACAACTCACCACTACATTCCACACCATGCCAGTGCCCTTACGTCACTACACTAAGCACAACTTGCACACAAACTTTACAGTACGAAACATAGCAGCTACATTGCTCTACATAATACCTTAAAAACATTGCCAATACCTCTGGCTAAACACATATAAGGTCCCAAAGGCGAGACCTATTGGCAGTCACGGCCCGTGACGGGCTTGCCAACGGGCGGTGACGTGGGGCAGGGGAGGGGCAGGGTGGGTGGTTGTAAAATACAGGAAACTGACGATTTAAGGTAAGTACCGAAAAAAAAAACGAATTTCGTTGCGCGCGCTGCATCGCCAAATGTGATGCAGCACGCGCAACAAAATTAGTTTTTTTTTCTTCAGTGCTTACCTTAAAATGTCTGTTTCCCGCATTTTACAACCCCCACCCCGCCCCACGTCACCGCCAGGTGGCACACCCGTCACAGGCCGTGCCTGCCTATTGGCTATGCCAATACTTGTCTTCATCTAAGCCTTCTCCTCCAGTCGTGCTCAGGCTCCTGCGGTGCTCCTGTGTTCGGTCTGCTCCCCCTGCACATAGATGCATTGCGCATGAAACTAGTAAAACTAGTATGTGGCGTGTGATGCTGCCTCGTTGCTTAGCTTCATTCCTTGAAAGGGAACTTTCCATTAAATTAATAACCATTAGAAACAACAAAGCAGGTAACTCCAACCCACGCTTAAAATATTCAAATTGAAAAAAGGCCAGTGCAATTCGAATACCTGAGAGGCAGGTTGCCACTGGCCCGAGAGGATGATACCAGCTTCCATGTCCTCAGGGGTTGCCTGGCTGCTCGACTGCCCACCTTGCCCCCCTGACAGGTTACACTCCTCTAGACTACCCTATGCCAACAGCGCTGTCAGTGAAGTCCATTTCCACTATCCAGTGGTCCTTTTGTCCTAAAATGGAAGCAGGCGGTTACTTTTTGACAGAGTCTTCCAGTCTGGATTACACCTAAAAATAAAAACATGTTCCCCTTTCAGGACTAAAATATGCTCTTTTTCTTCACCCTCCTTCATAGCATAGTGCTTCCTAGAGTGTAGGCAGCCTTCCCGTCCACGCTGGTCTTCAGGAATGGAGCACTTTTCTCTGAACACCAATCACAGATTTGAGAATGCTCCAGCTTGGTCGCTGGTCTGGTTGAACCGAAAGGACGACATTATTGTGACATTGGAAGTATGTATTTGGCTAACTGTGAAACACAGAATGATTTAAAAAGCTGCTTGCGTAGTTCAACAGGCCTTTCCATGCTCAAGAAAAACCCCGAGTACTCATTGTTCAGCAAACGTTACTGAACGGTACCCCCAAAGCACGAGAAGGCCTGGACTGGGGTCTCTGTCTTCTCTCTTCGAGCCCCACGAATGTGGTACCTCCATAGGCTGGATATGAGAGGTGGCACATGATATTCACTACTATGCATAAGAGACACTACTTATCGTCTCAGCTTCCACCATGCCCTGAACACCTGACTTTTGTCTTCTGACTGCACAGCACCAAGAGGGCACATGGTGAGGCTTTTTTGAAAGGCAAATTTCATTACGTAAATTTGGTGTCTGACTTTTTGAGTACTCGTTTTAAAGACAGAAAACACATGTATCCTGTGTTGGCAAGGCATATTGTGTACATATTTGTTCTTCAGTGGTTCTTAGAATCTACGGAGTGGGATTTTCATATTCTGAGGAACTCACATTTATTTAAAGTTCAAACATATTTATTTGTTTTCAGGGTAAAAGTAAAGCAATGCAAACATATTGTGCATTTTACGAAAAGAAGGACCAAAGAATACTAAGTTTGTAGAACATCCTGTCTCATTAGCCCTGCGGGGACTGTTAGTGTCCCATCAGATAATTGTAGAGCTTCTCTCGGGACAGAGTTATTGCACCTTTAAGAGATGCGACCACAGATTGTTCCTGGAAGGCCAGAAGTCATCCTCTCCACGTGCTCGGCCATAACTATAGATACCAGATTAAACCAAGTTTGTAGAACTTACACAATTCACACAGTTTTTGTACAGAAAAAAAAATTACCACACCCATAAAAATGTTATGTATTTAGTTGGGAGTTTTCTAAAGTATTAGTTATAATTATTTTCTTACCTCTGAGCCAGGGGTGTAGCTTACTCACTGAGATTCTGTGGTGTGAACCTCAAATTTCCCAACTAAAAAATCACTGGCTGCAGTGTGGAAGAGTGATATGACTAATGTTCAGGATGAACTGTTTCCATGAGGAACAAAGTCAGTACTGATTTTCATTAGGTGGGCCTCTGTTTTGAATGGCACAATGAGCGAACACCGAAGCGTTGGAATGTAACTCCTAGCGGTTGCCACTGGTTAGAATATTTGCAAAAATTCATCCCATCACCTTTTGGGTGTTTGATAGCCAGTAGTATGCCTAGAAACATGAGACTGGCACAGCTTGTCAAGCCTACTACTGCCAATGTTTGTAAATTCCAAAAAGTAGTGCATTTGCACCCATTTAAGGAGTTCTTATATGGGTGCAGATTTACACTTTTTTAGTATACCAGTCACTGAGAACGACGAGAAAAATGAATATACACATAGCAGACTCGACTCGGGGCCCCCAGGCCCAACTACCAAATCACAAATGTATTTGGGAGGTGTTATGTCTCAAACACCCCTCTGAAGTTATGCCCCTGCCCGCCCCACCTGGGAATGGTAGGTCTCCCTGTGAACACAATGGCCTGGAGTCCTTAGCCCTAGGATCACTTATTTTAAATGTATTTACACTGTACGCTCTCTTCTTCATCTCTGATACAGGAAGCCTTGATGCTAGACTTGTCAAATCGGTGCATATAGGCAGGGCCCCATGGTTCCAGTCCTGGCCTTTTTCATATCATTTATCAAGTGACCAACGGTCCCATGTACTAAGCCCGAATCGCAAATAAAGGTGAGCACACCGGAAAATGAATTGGGCAAGCTGAGGAAGATATAACACAACAACTCCTTGGGTCTAAATTTATGATGTGTGCTAGAAGTGACAGACTATGTTAAAGTATCAACTGTTTCTTTCCTCAAAGGCCACTGTTTTCTGTTTTATTCTTGGAGCAGGAAGATAAAAACCAACACCAAAGGTCACTGTTTTCTGTTTTATTCTTGGAGCAGGAAGATAATAACCAACACTGATGTAGCTGATAAAACTCTGGGCCCTTAAACCCAACTACCAAGCCAGAAATGCATTTTATTTGGTGGGTGTCACACCCCAAGCACCCATCTGAAGCTACGTCCCTGCTCGAAGCATTGAAGTAAATTACAACAGAGACATTGAAAGAAGGGAAAGTCGATCAGATTTTTTTGTCATGTTAGGTGTTCTTTGGTTGCAACACCTCAGTCTCTGAGGGGTTGAGTTGAAAGGTGAAATGGCCATATATATTCCTGTATATCAGCTCCCAGCAAAGTCACGGATCCAGGATATGTGATCTAATGCCCAAGAATGATTAGATCCAATTCACCCCTCTTTATCTCTTGGTCAAACGAAGTCCATTACGTCATTTCTTCGAAAATGTCTGTCAATCCCCTCTTATTAAATGGGGTGGAGGGTTGTGAGTCTGTTTTTCAAAGCTTTCTGCAATATTCTCTTTATAGGTGTCTTTAAATAAAATAAATCTCTGCTAAGATTTTGAAAAACAGGTGGATGAGAGTCAACACAACTGCTGGTTTGCTTTGAGATGTGTTTTCGTCATGTAGTGTATTGCTGAAGTCCACCCTAAACATGCGATTTCAGAGTTTTATTGATGTGAGTAATGTTCAGGCTAGCGTCAGAGCATCCTCATCCCTCCTTAGCTGAAAGATGTATGCAAGGGTGGGTACATGTGCTCAAACAGCCAAAGCTGCTGAGTAGTGGTTAATGGCCCGTTCGATCATTTTGTACAGATGGCATGCTTGTTATTGATAATCAAAAACAGGACCACATATGCCTTTATTATGAAGATACTGGTAGTTAGATTTAATACTATATGTTCTGAATGCTTTAAAAGTCCTGGGCCATTAAACGCAGCATCAGGGATAAAATAGATTGCACATCAAAGGAGTCATTAGTATTCTTGGTTTCATCATTACTCGTGAGACCAGAGGTGGGAAGAACACCCTGGAATTGGTAATCAACAGACAAGACTATGTGTGAGTATTGCTAAGTATTGCTTGTTACATCCAGCAACCGAGGGTCACTTGCCAAGAGCTCATTGATTAATGGAACGCGTTCTTTGTGGCTTTGGTCTCCAGGAAACTTTCTCACACACCAAGTGAATAGAGAGTGTGTCGCGTGCTTGGAACAAGTTGGAGCTTGTCACAGATTCCGGCCAGGATTATAAATCTGGCGATCTTTCCTTTTCAGGGCACAATTTGCATGTCCTGCTGAGGTTTATTTCCTGAATCAAGGCTTCCAAGAGAAGACATTCTACCAGGGATCTCAATTGTACTCTCATTTTACCACCTTTCGATGCTTTTCAAATCAAAGTACCCATTAATCTTTAAAGGCGATTGAAAGCTAAAAACAACATGTACTTTTGCTACATTTGCCTTTGGATTGTTATGAGTGTTCACTGCAGCTGTTTAGGAAATGGCACAGTGTGGGGACTTTTTCAGGAGTACCGGTCCAGGGCAATCAGGGGTGAATGGACTAAATTTGTAACAATGAAAGCCTTTTACCACTACTGTCCTGGGGCTTTGCCTTACTGTTGAACTTGAGAGAGCGCAAAACTGAGAAAATGTATAAGTGCACCATATGTACAACCCAGTTGCACAAATTCAGTTAAAGTATCCAAAGGTGTTGAAAATATATAACCGCATATACTCATGAGTGTTTAGTTAATATAGAAAACATATATAGAGTGTGGAACTAATGTAGTAAGGAGTGGAAATGTTTAGAAATGTTAGAAGTGTTAATCAGATTCCATGTTATGTAGCTGCTATTGAAGAAAATGTAATGCTGCAAAACGTAGAAATGTGCAGGCCTCATGGTAATGTATGAAGAACGAAAACATGCATTTACATCTTTCACATGACATGGATTTACTATTATTCAGTAATTTCTGCTCACATGTTAGAGTTATGTTTTATAGAAGTGTTTTATATAATCAGAGTGTATTAACAAGAACTGTTTTAGTTTTAGAAATAAAGGTTCATAGAGTGCAGGCCGCTTGCAAGATAATTTAGTAGGCCTGTCTCGTTAAAGCATAAATTGTCATTCTTGTGCAAAGTTTATGGCCGAACCCAGATAACTGGAGAGTGGAATTTGGGGCCCTATTCATGGGTGTCTGTTTGCAGGTGCGAGGGGGTTCCAATCAAGAGAGTGATGAATAGAGCTCTGTCCGGGGAGACAGGCACAGGCCTGGAGGAGGGTTCAGGAATGTTCTGGGGGGTACCGGTGAGCTGGAGAAGAAGCCTGGGAAGCAAGATCAACGCTAACGAGAGGCCCAGAGGAGTGCCATCATGGAAGAAACCAGAACTGAAACCACGTGAGAGGTGTACGTGAGGGGCGTCTCAGAGGGGCGTTCCAATTACGATTGTGATTTTGTATTAGGGACAGCACCCTGGGGAGGAGTTAGAGCAGATGGCCTGAGGACCCTTAGAGAGCGGATGGGTAGGCAGAGAGGGCATGACTGCAATGTATAGGTTTTCACCTAAGACTAAGAGAAAGTGAGTGAACTTCTTTGGAAGTCACCACAGCTGACACCTTTTTGGGTTAAGATTCTGCTAAGTAGGGATGTCACTTAGTCAAGTGCAGGGACAGTCTAACCTGATCTTTTCCTTTCTGTAAATGACTTCTAAGTTACATCTTGTGTCTATATTGGCAAACTTGTTAATTCTTGAACTGGCATTAGTGGTATTTTTCTGTCGTCTAAGATCATTTAGAGAATTCATGTTTCTGTTGATGCCAGTGTACCTTTTGAACCTGATATTGAGATGCTTGTATCTTCAGTTAACTTTGGCTTTACAATAAAACTTTAAAACTGATTCGTGGTAAGTGGTTCTTCAGATTCGTGCCAATTATTGGTTTGATTAACCTGGTAGTAGATTACTTTTTACTCAATGACAGGCAACAAAGATTCAGTCGACCTGATTGGGGATTTAGATCTAGAGTGATCAGATAGGAGATCAAAAATCCCGCCTTCCCAGTTGGTAGCAGAGGATGGTTGCCTTCTTGAGGAAGGTGATCTAGACTAGGTTAAGATTACCCCGAGGCCCCTAGAGATCGAGAGATGACCAGCAGAAGAATCGCCTGCCGAAGAAGGTGCTGAAGGTGCGAGAGAGAAAAAGCAGCAGAGACGGTCGAGAGTGAGTATAAAGGGTCATGCGTTGTTAGATTGCGGTGCTTTGTGTTGTATTTGTGTTGTAATGTCATGCGGAGTTGAATGCCTGTAGTGTGATTGTGAGACAGTTGTGAGCGCGCGCAACCTGGTGAAAATCTTAAGTTCAGAGAAGAGCTTAAGTGGTTCGGGTGTATCGGACATCCAGAGTAATTGTCAACCATTGTGAAGGGGGTCATGAGGTACCATTGATCGCCCGCAGGACCGTGATAGGGCGAATGAAAGAGTGAGTGTGTGAGTAACGGACGCTGGCCGGAAGTTACTGTCGCAGGGTTTCCGTTCTCTCACAGAACTGTGCACAGAGATCTAGAACCTGGGTGAGCCAGGGTGACCCACAACTCACCTATGTTTCAGAAATCCCCTTACCTAGCTAGCTACAGTGTCGCATCGGTAGTATATACTTCCCAATGTCTTAGACAATCCAGAACATGAACTTAGAATACCTCAGGTATCGTGGAACACATGAACACTCTTTCGTTATATTATCATTCCAAACCGAAACTGGGAGGCAATGAAAACACGTGCAAGTTTGAAATGTTTATTTTTCAATGCAGCATTCTCAAACGCAGTATCTTGTATAATATCAACATACATATTATAATAATCAGAGTCAGCAGCATAGTCACTAATCCATAGTAAGCAAATTGTGATAACATATTATGATGCAAAAATCTATAGAATTCTGTATCACCTATATTTCGCGCACCCTAATTAGCATATTATATTATATCTAAGAAGGTCTCATCTGGGCTCTTAGCTGGGCGGACCCATACCTCGAATTCTCAGTAGGAGGAGATCACATCAACAGCTACCAGCTCTCAGCATGTCCAGCATCAAGTGTGTCTTCTCATTCCCTGTAACTGTATCTTGAACTCACGTAAAGCCAAAAGTTGGCACAAACATTATTTGTGTTATGACTAACGTAGTGCGAGGATCAGGCCTGCAGCAACCTTGTGTTAGAGTGTGCAGTTCTCAGTGTGCAGACAGTTGTACCAAGTGTTCCAGGCACGACTGATACCAGTACAATAATATATTATTCTCAAATAAATCACATCTTTCGTCTAGGTTAAAAGCTATAATAACAATTAGGTGTCGTGTGCAAACCGAAGCAGAAAGAAAATATGGCGTTTAAACATTTAATAAGCACATGCTAACTTAACACAATATATAGAAACGTAATAACCATATGACACCCCCCCAATGATCCGAGGACGGTTAAAAGAAAAAATATAAGCCAATACTCTATGAGAGGCAAGACATGAAAGCAGAGTTCAATGATATCGAGCCAAGCTAAATGTATGCAAATGTATGTAAAATTCAAAAACACAAAATTGTATGTATGAATGCCTATAGTGGCCACACAAAAACATAAAAGACGATCATGAGGCCTAATTTCAACTAATAGGCCTAGAACATGTGAAAAAATAGAATGTTCGTATCGAAATTGGCACCATTCAGAATTACTAAAAAGTCACGTGCCATAATGATGGAAGTATTTAGAGTCATTCCTCGTTGAATGAATATGCAAAATAGGTAGCTACAGCTTCCAACATGAAATCACTGCCATCATCCGAAAACAGTTCAGCCATCCAATTAAGCAATGGGAAAGAACATACGTGCTCCTCCAGCACCGAATCCTCTAGCAACATCAGAGGACAACTCAGTGGGTTCTCGAGAACGCTCTGTGCCAGAAAGTCATGCGCCGCCGCGAATATGTCCCACTGACCCATTAGTCCATGCATCGCTGCCACAGCCATAACCCTTTCGCCAGAACAGACCAACTCATGAGCCACTATGGGGGACATCAGCTGATCAAAGTTGACGTCAGGAGAAGTCGGTAAACAGAGACACAAATCAATGGCCCAGTCGAAATCACAGCTCAGGCAATGAAACACAGGCTGGACACAGGTGAAATAGGAAAATCTGAAGGATAATCCAAAAGCCGTGCTTAAGGTCGCAAGCGGCAGGGATCCATAATAATCAAGCATCCGGTTGCGAAACTGCATCAGTAGGGGCTGAGCGTTTCCTTGCGCAGGATGGGCATCCATGTTTTATGAAATAAAATATCACCAGAACGCCTGCAGCCAAAGCCAGCAAAACAGGAAATCCGCCAAACAGGCTAGCGAATATAGAATGAAAGAACGCAGGGATAATACCAAATACTTTTTCAAATGTAGTCACGAGACCACTGCTAACCATTTTAAAAAAATGAGCCAGGCTGGTTGTCGAGGAGGCATTGAAGATTTGATGAACCAGCTCGCAAAAATGAAACGGCAAATCAGTACTTAAAAGTGCTTGTACTTCTGTGCGTGTGTTTGCTATGTGAAGGACATAAGTTTCGCGGGCAGAGCTCAGGGCCACCTGTTTTTGAGACAAAAGGGCTCTTATACGGCCTAAACCATTGAACTCAGCCTTCAAGGTTGGTATTCTTGGCCACATTAAAACTTCCGAATTCCCATGCGTGGGTGGATACAACACATTCTTGCAGCAAACGACCCTTTCAGACACGGTAACCACATATGCGATACCGGCCTCTAACCCACAACAAAACTCGTTATTCAAAAGTAAATAACTACCGTTGGACAACAACGTGAACGTGGGAACTATTACAGGAACTGGTGTCCCTTTCAAAACACAGGCCAAATTAGGTTTGTCCTGATTACAAGAACCATGCAACTGGATGTGTCTGCAAATAAGTGAGCGGTCAGGCGACTGTGTGCATTCTTCACCATTCAGATTCACTTCATTCCCCTCCTTAAGGCATCTGTAAGTGTATGGTAAAGACCATGTCTCATGGAGGAAAGCGCTGCCTAATGGTTCATATCGCCCAATGGCAATATATTTCATACAATTTGTAAATTTATACAAAGCAAAAGGTAATGTTATAACACCATGAATAAGCCATGTTGCTGCAGTCACTTCAGCCACCGAAAATGGCAGGGATTCTAATTTTTCAATATGTAACATAGAAAATGTTGCATCTCTCATTGACAACATGCGCTGTTTTTCAGTCAGATTAAATGGGGCAAATAATGATGAGACGTTCATAAAAGTCCATGGCACTCGACCAGACTTAAGAGTCTGTAGTGTCCACGCAAACTGCATCACAGAACGCAATTGATTTTGACCATGATATAACACGGACACTTCATCATGTACAATGTCGACAACAGAAGACACAATATTATTTAACGTGTAAATTCGGGAAGAAAGCGTGTTAATGCTGTTATCAACAACTGCAAGCACTTTCTCTAAATTAGCTTGATCAATAGCTTTCAGGCGTTTAGCAGCCTCAACCTGGGTAACTTTCCAAATTTCATTGTAAATCGTATACAGCCATCTTTTAGATCTACCTTTAGCCGGTCCTTTTATAAAATCGTTCAAATCCACATTATCATGTAATTGTGACAGATGTAGTTTAACTGCAGCTAAAGTGGAATGTTGTAACCAATTTTGACACAGCTTCCCCACAGAATAAGTCGTGACAGTATAGTCTTCTTCAAAACGTGGATCGGGCCTGAGGTTTGTGAACCCCTCAGCCAAACCCATAAAACGGCGCTGGCAAGAATCAGCACTCTTTTGCCATACCAGCCAACCCTTGGAATCCAAACTGGAAATGTTAAAGGACGAATTGTGTAAAAGAGTTTGCAACTCTTGAATGGAGGAACCAGTGAAATTACCCCAACCTGTATATTTATTTAAATCTGGGATGGTCGGTGTATTTAATTTTTTAGAAGTAGCCAATCCAAAGCATGTTGTCTGGAAAATGGTCGAATTTAAAAACAACATGTGATTCGGGATGAGACATGCACGGTGCAAAGCCTCAGTGCCTTGTACCTGCCAATCTTTGGTACCCCAAACCGATTTAAGGTCAATTGTTCCTTTCCAGAACTCGTAGCCATCTACAGCCAACCTGTCTAAAAAGGACTTCGAATACAGCAATTTTGTATCGGTAAGTCTAACTTTGGAAATGGGCTTTTGTGTCATTTTAAAATAAAATGACTCGGGATTAGACTGATCAAAGTCTGTAAAATATGTATATTTTTTCAGAAATGTATTGGAACTGCCACTGAATGGAGCAGGGCAATGTTCCCATTGTGTATAATTTACAGCAACCCTCCTGGAATTTGTCTTATGTAAAAAATGATTACCATAGTGTTGAAAACAAAACAAATCACCATAATTAATAGAATCTGTATACAGATCCTCAGCATCGAAGGCAGCATAATACTTCAAATCCGAGAATAATGCTTCTACGGCCTGAATATCCCAATCATCAGAACGTATATTTTGTTTAATCACACCTCCCATGTTTACTCTAAGCACATTTGGAACATTAATCACTTCAGTAGGCCCATGTATCTGAAACCTAACCGCATCCCACACAATCCCATCAAGGACAGGCCAAGCAGTAATGTTAACTGTATTTAAGTTTCGTTTCAGTCTGTGCGCAGAATGTGAAGAGGAAAGAGGGGCCAATGTTCCATTAAGGTACCGAATTCCTGTTCTTTCTTTAACGTAGTGACCATCAATCAGGCGGAAAAAATAAAACACAAAACCAATTGACATAAAAAGATAGAATGAAAATAGGATCAACAAAATGTATGTCCAAGGCGGAATTAAAAAATGTTTTTTAAACAACGTGGCATATCTTGCAATGTTTGTGGGTTTCTTTGAAGTTTCCGAAACAGAGTCAAAAGAGAATCTGGACTGGCCTGCCAAACGGGTCTGTAAATCAGGCATCGATAAATCAGCAGGATAAGTGTAGTTTAGCTCATCAATGTTAGTATCAGGAATAGTATTTAATAAAGGACTGGATATGGCAGGCATCTGAAGGGACACCTCCTGTTCTGCACCAGATGTAATAGCCAGCACAGAGTGCCTCACCATGGAAGGACAGGATACAGCCGGTGTCATGCTATGAAGAATCGGCCACCCTGTGTGTCTTGACATTGTCAATAGAAATAAATCTGTTTTCCTTACGACCTGGAAGTGGTGGTAAAATGACTGTTCTTGTGCCCTTCACTCCAAGGACTCGAACTGGTGCTCGATATGAGGGACCAAACTCTTTCTTGTTATCGATCTTCTCTCGAACCAGTTCTCCAACTTGGGGTAGCCAGCCAACTACCGGGATCTGCAACGCATCATCCGATGTGGAGGGCAAATGTTCCTTTGCAAGACTGTCTCTGGTCTTTTGTAGATTCTGTAAAACATTGCAATGTTCATCTACGTCAAAGGCCCCGGCCTGGGCCTTGTAGTCCGGCCCATCAAGGTCAGGTACATACATCTTGATACCAAAGAGCATTTCGTATGGGGTCCGCCCACCCAGAGACCTTCTAGGGAGATTATTAAGCGCACGCTGCACGCCTATGAGGTGGGCTAACCAGTTACTGCCAGTGCCTATAACTCGAGCTGTCAAAGATTGCTTTAAGTCGCGGTTCATTCGTTCTACTACACTATTACCCTCGGGTCTGTAGGGACTCGAAAATTTGACTTGGACCCCCATCGAAACCATAGCATCCTTATACGCCTTAGAGGCAAACGCCGGACCCTGATCCGAATGGAAGGTACCACAGGCAAAAATTCCCACAAAGACTCGCAAATCCTTAATGACAGTACGTGAATCAGCGCTCCGATGCGGCCATACCCACACAAAGCGTGTGCATGAATCAACTGCTACTAAGATGTACTTATACGCAGTATCAGAAGAAAATGGACCGCAGTGATCCAAATAAACACATCCAAGTGGTTTATTCGAGATGTACAACCGTGTCTGAGGCGGACGCGCAGCAGTCGAAGGTTTAATCTGCTGGCAAATGTCACATTGAAGAACATATTCACGCGTCTGTTTGCACAGTCCCCGCCACCAGAATCTCTGTTGTAGCTGAGTTACAGTGGCCGAGACGCCCGCATGCGCAGACGCCACACCTTCATGTGCCGCTGTAATCAAAGCAGCTCTGCGATCCGAGTTGGGAACTAAACGCTCGCCAACTTCAGAGATCTTCACATAAGGAACCTTATCGGGACTTAAGTGGTATGTGTATTTAGAAGGGAATCCCGCAGGATATTTACTTCCCTTCTCCGTTGCAGCTACAGCTGCCAAGATGTCATCATCTATTTTGCTTTTGGACCTCGTGACTGCTGCAACTAAGTATTTTGATAGCGCTGACTTCGCTGCTTCATCAGCAAGCGAGTTGCCAACAGCGTGGACCCCCACGCGCTTATGACCGAGAGTATGAATCACAAACACGAGTGGCAGCTTCTCTTTAAGTTCCGCCACTCGGACCCAGATAGTTTTATGTTTTATTGTGCTACCTTTGGAGTCACGAAAATCATTCTGAATCCAAAAGAACAAGTTTTCATTGTAAGACTGGACACAGTAGTAGGAATCACTTACGATCAAAGTCGTCACATTAGGATCTGCGTACTCTAATGCAAGCATCAGAGCACGAAGCTCTGCTAATTGTGCGGTGCAGTCTCCAAGCGTCTGCGTGTGCACGACACTGGACTTGAACTCATCGTTCAACATGGCACCGACCACAATGGCGCAAGCGGAAACGTAGGCATGCTTAGAACCATGCGCAACCTGCGCCGAACCATCAGTGTAAATGATGCAATGGAAATCCTCCAACGGCCGCATTGCTAATGGAGTAGGATGAACAAATTCATACTGTAAATACTCCAGTGACCGTAAAGTGGCGTCAAAATTAAACGTGACATCCTGGGACGTCAAGGACGCAGCCCATTGAATCCACCGAGGGTGCAAAGCTTTGGAATTAGGTACACTGGCTTTCGTAACCGCCTCTAAGGCAGGACACGGGGTAACAACCAACATGTGCTTTCCTTGTGACAGGGCACGTTCCTTAAGAATTGCCATCTGCACAGCCCTTAAAACTTTCTCCACAGTGGAAAAACGCAATTCAGCCGAAGTGTACAAGTGTGACTTGTAAGCAATAGGTACTGTATCTCCTTCATTAAAAGTCAGGTACGTGAAACCCACCGCCCCAGGGATAATTCATATCACCAGGTTGGTCTGGTTATCACGAGTCTGTAAGTATTCAGAAGCGAGCAAATCAGCCTGCAAAGACTGCAGAATGGCCGAATGCTCAGGCAGCCAGCATGATTTGGAAAAAGATGGTTGTATCAAAGCATACAAAGGCTTGATACGCTGGGCATATTCCGGAATGTATGTCCTCCCGAAATTCAGAAAGCCCAGAAGAGATTGTAATTTTTTCAGTGTTGTCGGAGAGCACAATTGTGCGCATTTCTCCAGGAAATGGGGTGCTAAACCCTTCCCTTCATGGTTAAGCTCATAACCAAGAAACAACACAGTGTACTCTGCAATGTGCGATTTTGCAAAGTTAAACTTGTAACCCATGTCAGCAAAGTTACAAATTATGCTATTTACTCGACACAGATGCTCCCAAAGATTGTCGTCTGTGAGATAAATGTCATCCACATACGAACAAGCAACTGGGTCGAAGCTCTCCAAAAGAGAGACAATGCGTGCGGAAAAAACTCCAGGACTGTTCTTGTAGCCCATTGGGAGTCGTTTAAACATTTTTTGCACACCGGCGCATGTAAAACTGGTCCATTGGGAACTTAGACCGTCTAATCTATGTGCATAAAAACCATTGGAAATGTCAAGCGTGGTTTTGAACCGTTTACGCTCAAGACTATTCACTAACGCAGAGCCGTGCGTATTCTGTACTGCACAGTTACGGCAATGCGAGTTCAAATGCCTATAATCCAAAACCAAACGATATGAGCCGTCCGGCTTGTTCACAGTAAAAAGGGGGTTATTCATCGGTGACACACACGTTTCAATTACACCTTGATATTCCAATTGTTCAAGGATATCTGCGACTGAAGCTTTCGCTTCACGCCGTATGGGATATTGAGGTTGAGGCTGTGGCTGTGACCGTAAAGGAATCTCATGGCTTGGTGACAATTTATCCCAGCCACATTGATTGCGGTACACAGCCGGCGCAAGCGCCAGAGCCCACTCTTCTGCAAAATGCAGCGCCTCCACCCTCGGCACAGTGTGCGCGAAGCTGGGTAGGATTACCTCCTCCCCTCGCGGAGCTGCGAGAACAAAAGGTGGGGGCCAGTCAGCCTCCGAAAGCAAAATGTCATACGTAGACGAGAGGTTTTCCCAAAATACCCCTTTTACAGTTCGCTGCATGTCACCTTCAATTAACAGGACAATTTCAAAAAGTCGTTCAGGGGGAGCAACATGCGTATCTGCTGTTTCAATCACAACAAAAGTGTCAGTCGCTGTCACCTTCAACAGTGGACGGAGGGCCTCTCTCACTATGGTAATCTCTGCTGCGCTGTCTAGCAAGGTCAGAGCCCACGTCAGATTCCGAAGCCGCGTTCTCACTATCTTCGGCATAACGATGCGCGGTCAGGGCAGCGACTTTCTTCGTGGTAAACTGTGGTCTCTTGGGCGTAGAGCCTTCCTGCTGATCTCCACTGGCACGCGGGCGGGGCTGACCACGTCCTTGCTGGCCACCCCGGCCCCTGCCGCCCCCTCCACCACCGGTTGACGGAGCCGATGAGTCCTGAAAGGAACGAGGAGAGCGTTGGTCAGAAGCCTGAAACCTCTCAGGCGATTTATTCATCGCGCGGTCGCGCAAATCATAAATACGATCCGACTGCGCAGGCAATGGAGACGCAGGAGCAGAAACCTGTATTTGTTGTTGTTGTTGCTTACCCTGATTCTGCTTTTTAGGCCAAGTTTGCTTTTTGGACTTTTGTTGACCACCAGTTTCCGATGTCTGACCCTGGGGCTGTTTCTTCTCCTTGTCAGGAAAAGATTTAACCCCCTTTGCATTGCGACCCACCATTTTGTAAGCAGTCACAATAATCTTTGCCAACTGTCGGGGCCGGTCGGCCTCGGGAACCATCGCTAACGCGTTAGCAACTTGAAAGTTCACTGCATCCCCCTTGACATTCGCAAGGATCAGATTGCAAACCACATCAAAGGAGCCACACAGGCGCATGCCCAATTCAACAGCCGCCTCCGGTCCGTGTTCGTCCTGAACACGTTTAAGGACCCCACCTAGATTGGTCACAGACGGGGAGCCATAGCACCTCGAATAGACCGCTGCAAAAGTTTTTCCCCAGGTCTCACAGTCAGCAAGGTCAGGAGCCAGATCTTTCGGCAAACTTAGTGTAAGAATCCGGTGTTTATCACCCGGACTCGTATTGGGAAACACAGCTTCCAGCTGGCCGAATTTCTCAGCAAGCCAGAACGGAAAATCGTCCTTTTCCTGTGGCTTCTTACCCATCACAGAATTAACCATGACCGGGTTGATTTTCAGACCAGCATGTTCTGCTCGAAGCTGTGCGCCTCTAGGGGCCGCGTCCTGAACATTAAGGCCAATGTAATGAACAAGCGCTCTAATCACTCCCACCGCGACTTCATGAAGCCGCCGCAGATCAGCCACGTTACAAGTGGCACGTTGAGGGTGAGGAGTAAATCCAGCCAAAGCAGGCCAAGTAGTGCCCGGAATGGACAAAGGACCTAACCTCGGAGCGGTTAAAGCGTGCGGTAGGGCGCCACCAAACCAAACTCCATGCTGCCAAGCGTCTATAGGATCCTCCAGTGCTCTGTACGGAGCATACGCAGCCGGTACATCTGAAGCAGTGTATGTGTGGAACACACCAGAATTAGCGTCCACTGGCGGAAATGTCACCCACGAATAAAACAATTCGTACGGGTAAGCATGTTCCGCACTCGCCACCAGAACCACAGCCAAGCCTTCCACAGGAACATCATACATCCGCAAATGGTCACGCACCGCAATGCGACTATGCTGCGGGATGTCCACGGCTTGAGCCATGTTAGCACAGGAACGAGAAAATACAAAATATACTTTGTAGCACAACCGGGTAGTAATTCAAAGAAACCGTTTTATATAGATTCAAGCTTGAAAAGGACCTATTTCAAAAATAGGTAGGTTTTTCCGACACTGCCGTTTTCCGGAAACGGGAATGTAGGCGTTAAGGTTTGAATGATATACTACTCGAGTGTCATGTTATAAGGCCAACCAACGTATGGGCGCCATGTCCCAGGGTTTCCGTTCTCTCACAGAACTGTGCACAGAGATCTAGAACCTGGGTGAGCCAGGGTGACCCACAACTCACCTATGTTTCAGAAATCCCCTTACCTAGCTAGCTACAGTGTCGCATCGGTAGTATATACTTCCCAATGTCTTAGACAATCCAGAACATGAACTTAAAATACCTCAGGTATCGTGGAACACATGAACACTCTTTCGTTATATTATCATTCCAAACCGAAACTGGGAGGCAATGAAAACATGTGCAAGTTTGAAATGTTTATTTTTCAATGCAGCATTCTCAAACGCAGTATCTTGTATAATATCAACATACATATTATAATAATCAGAGTCAGCAGCATAGTCACTAATCCATAGTAAGCAAATTGTGATAACATATTATGATGCAAAAATCTATAGAATTCTGTATCACCTATATTTCGCGCACCCTAATTAGCATATTATATTATATCTAAGAAGGTCTCATCTGGGCTCTTAGCTGGGCGGACCCATACCTCAAATTCTCAGTAGGAGGAGATCACATCAACAGCTACCAGCTCTCAGCATGTCCAGCATCAAGTGTGTCTTCTCATTCCCTGTAAATGTATCATGAACTCACGTAAAGCCAAAAGTTGGCACAAACATTATTTGTGTTATGACTAACGTAGTGCGAGGATCAGGCCTGCAGCAACCTTGTGTTAGAGTGTGCAGTTCTCAGTGTGCAGACAGTTGTACCAAGTGTTCCAGGCACGACTGATACCAGTACAATAATATATTATTCTCAAATAAATCACATCTTTCGTCTAGGTTAAAAGCTGTAATAACAATTAGGTGTCGTGTGCAAACCGAAGCAGAAAGAAAATATGGCGTTTAAACATTTAATAAGCACATGCTAACTTAACACAATATATAGAAACGTAATAACCATATGACATTACTGTGTGTAAGTAACCTATCAGTTGAGGCGATCGTCTAGACGTTTTTACGGAAGACGTTTCGTCAGTTGAGGTGACAATTACAGTTAGACTGTGGGCGTACAGTCAAGAAAAGTGATCGCTTGGTCGGAAGTAATCATTTTTCAGAGTATGAATGGGACGCATGCATGACCGGGAGACGAGCTGAGAAAGGAGGGGAACCGCTGCGAAGGGGAGACGAGTGACGTCAGAGAGAGCCGCGCTGTGATAGGCTGGTTGGTGTAAGACCGCGCTGGGATAGGCCGGTTGTCAAGAGCCGCGCTGTGATAGGTCAGCTAGCAAGAACCGCGCTAGGATTGGTGGATTGTCATCAGGAAGTAAATAAACGTAACGAAGTAGAAAATTGTGAATTTGATCATGAAATGCTTTAGGCGCTTGAGAGCGGTCTTCAAGAGAGAGAATAGAGAATCGGTGGACGGGGAAGAGGCCCCGCCGGAGGGTACACCAGCTCATTATATGGCTACGAATGTTGGGCTGCATACTATATTGTGGATTTCTGAGTGGAGTAAGATAACAGAGGGGAATGAGGAATTGACGTTCCCGAAATACGGAACGTTTAGGTTAGAAGCATTGAACCAGTTGAAGGCTGTAATGCTCGCAACGAGACCTCTGCCCAGACCAACACAGTTTGAAGCTCTTAAGGCGTGGTTTAGGGCGGCGTATGACCGGAGCTTGAACAGGCGTCATGAAAGAGTGAAACGATCGGTAAGAGCAGTGCAGGATGCCAAATGGGATGAAGAAGCTAAAAAGTGGAGAGTGCAGAGAATCGAAGTAGATAAACTGTACCCAGTGATAGAGGTCACAGGAGAAAAGAAACCGCTAGTGGAGGATGATGAGAGCGAGACAGAGGACGGTCTGATAAATAGGTTATTGATGGACAGACCACCTCCGTACAATAGAGAGATGGAAGGTCCCGAGCTCCAAAGGGGGGACGGGGCTGGTACAGGGGAAATTAGACCACCTCCTATAGCAGATAGAGAATATACCAAAGGTGAGGAGACATCTCAGTCTAGTTCAGTACAGAGGGTAGTCGGAAGGTTTGTGGTACAAAAGGTGCCACCAATGGAGCATGCTAAGTCCTACCAATTGCCAGACGCTCTCCAAGTACCTGTTACTATAGGTCCTATAGTGTCGATTTATGACCCAGAGAAAGCACGGGAAGAGGAACAGGCACGGTCGGACAGAGAGAGAGCAGAAATGGAGAATAGGAACAACATGATTAATTCTCAAAGGCAATTGTCAGGTCCAAGAGATTGGAGCACTCCATTAAATCAGGCAGGGGATCCCATAATAGATCAGGGGGGTCAGAGAGGACCAATGGATCTGAGGGGACCACGGCCGAAGTCCTTTAAGGAGTTGAGGGCTGACCTGAGAAAGTGGGATACCAGCACGGGAACCCAGAGTAACAGGCCAGGAGTGGAAGCTGAATGGGGAAATCGAGGTGATGGAACATTGTCTCACTATGGGGCTAGCGAAAGCAGCCAGGAGTGCGACGGTAAAAGTCAAGAGAATAGAGGGGTCACATGTCATTCCCTTAATGGAAATGGACAGGACCGAGAGCATAGAAGTGCAGAATGTGGAAGGGTGTCTCGTCTCATTCACAGTGAAGGAGACCGAAGGACACAAGAGTACCGTGATAGTTTTAAGTGCACTCACCATGAACCTGGCGATAATAGATCACACTGGGATCGCGGGAACATGGGGAGTTGTGAAGGGTCCTATCATGTGTTGAGTGATACTAGGCAGCAAGGGAGTTATGAAAACAGAGAGGACAATGGAAGGTCCTATCATGCATTCAGAGAAAATGAGCAGAACAGACAAAGTGGGACCGTGGGAAACCGAGCAGTGTTCCACCACACGCCAAGGGAAGATGGAAGAGCATGGGATCTAGAAAGATGGGAACATGGGAAGACTCCCCATAACTCACCTAAGCCTAGGCGTAGGACTCGGAGCTGGGATGGGAGAGATGTCAATGGACACCCTAAGAAAGACGTACTGAGAGCCGAGATAAAAGCAAGAAGGCTCGATGTAACCAGTTTAAAATCGGATTTAGATGAAATAATAGATGGAACGTTGCCCTTGGAGAGGATTGACATGTACGAACAAGATGAGGTACTGTTTATAGCAAAGGATATTACTCGGAAAGCGAGAGCAGTACATGAGAGGCTATCTGAATTGGCAGACAAGTACATGGTGGACCTGTCAAGGACAAAGGCATTGCAGGGTAACCATAGGCTACATTATTCAGATCAGGATTTAGATGAGAGAAGGACAATCGGATTAAAAACACACATCAGAGAACTGATTACAGGGATAAGGACATGGAGGGATCTGGATAAGTGGGAAGAAAGGTGGTCCAAGAAAGGAACCGTTAGACGGAGCACAATTGGGATGTCCCCAGAGGGAGGGCACAGAGAATGGAAGCTTTCCCTTTGCGAGAAATAGCGAATGGGAGCTATGTGCATGTGCCATGGAGTAGGGGAGATTTAGCTGCATTTACAAATTCTTTTCCTAAGCTGAGAGAGAATCCTGTGGAGTGGTATAAGCAGGTAGAGAGGTTCGAAAAAGGTACTGTGGGTCGACCTGAACACCCTGTTTGACATCGTAGTACCAGGAGACTTATGGACTGCATGTAAGGTTAGTGTTGAATGGCCCACATCTGAACCAGAGAGGGATGCTCAGGCTAATGGACCGTCAGAAAAAGTCATGGAAAAATATGAAAGGGTAATGACTTGGCTGAAAGATAAGGTGCCACTGCAGGGCATAGATTGGGTCAAAATAGATCGGACCAGGCAAGAACCCAAAGAGACAGTCCATGAATATTATGAGAGATTATTGAAGGCGTTCAAACAATACAGTGGACTAGATGTAATGGATCCTAAAGACATAGGACAGTTCGTATCAAAATTTGTCTTGGGATTGAGACCTGATATTTGCTTGATGATTCAGCAACATTTGATTTGTTGTCAAAACAAACCATTAGATGAAATTTTGAGATACGCAAGGTACTGCAGTGATGAGATAGATTCCAAAGCCAAGAAACTTAAGGAGAAGCTGATGATGGTGCAGATGCAGTCGGCTGGAAAGGGTGGACAGCAGCAACAGGGAACAGGGACCATGGATAGGAGACAAAATAACCAGAATAGGGACAGTGAGGAAAATTCCAATTCGAGACCTAGGTTAGACATTGCGACATTGAAAAAGACGACCAGGTGCCACCAGTGTAACCAGGTGGGACATTGGAAACGCGAGTGCCCCTATAATCCTAAAAATGGAGAGTTAGAAATAGAGGAGGAAGAGGTTCAAAGCAGTCCGGGAAAGGGGACAACGGTATACAAAGGAAAGGTGGTCAAAAGGGGGACCCCGGCTCCTCAAGCTCAGTTCCCTCAACCACCTAGAATTTCAACAGGGGGAAAGACCTATAGACAAATGCCTCTTTTTGTAGGAGGAGAAGAGTGTTACTATGTTGATCCTCTAACGGGACAGCGGGTGGATAGAGAGGAGGACTGTACCCTCGGGGCAGTTCTAGAGGTGGACCAATGGGGACCATACGTGGAGGCTGAAGTGGCAGGATGTCCTACGACCTTTTTGGTGGACACGGGGGCCACTCGATCCACTCTGAGATCAGCAGTGGTTCCAGGTCTGCCAATGTCAGGGGAAACAATACAAGTGGTAGGAGTTGCAAACAGGAGAATGACTAACCCTCTGACAGAACCAGTACTAGTGAAAATAGGGAAATACAGCGATGAGCATCAGTTTGTGGTCTGTGACTCTAGCCCTGTGTGTCTGTTGGGAAGAGACTTATTGTGCAAACTAAATTGTACGATATACTGCACACCTCAGGGAGTGGAGGTACAGACTAACGATGATGATGCCGACTTTAAGGTTGCGAATTCAAGGGTGTGCGTGGAGCTGTATCTCACCTTGACGGTGGAGGAGCTCCCATGGGACTTGAGAGGTGCGGTGTCATCAGAAGTGTGGGATTTCACTGGGGAAGAGATAGGACTGATCAAAGGGGTGGAACCAGTGAAAATCATGGTAAAACCGAATGTTGAATATCCGAGAACACCCCAATACAAGTTGACCCCAGAGACGATAGCAGGAATAAAGCCCGTGATTGACTCAATGATAAAGCAGGGAATATTGAAAGAAATCGTGGGTAGTCCATGTAACTCCCCGATTATGGGTTTACAGAAACCTAGTGGGAAATTCAGAATAGTGCAGGACCTCCGAAAGATTAACAACATAGTTGTTTCATGTTGTCCAGTGGTACCGAATCCATCAGTGATATTGTTTCAGATACCATTCCAAGCTGAGTGGTTCACAGTGATAGACCTTTGCCAGGCCTTCTTTTCAATCCCATTAGATGAGGAGAGCCAATTTCTTTTCGCTTTTAAGCTGGAAAATCGCATATTAACATGGTGTCGTATCCCACAGGGGTATACAGAAAGCCCATCGATTTTTAACCAGCTGCTGAAGAAAAATCTTGAAAGTCTAGTACTGCCACAGAACTCGGTTCTGGTCCAGTACATAGACGACCTACTTGTTGCGTCAGAGACTGAGGAAGGTTGCAAAATAGACACCATTGCCTTGCTGAATCACTTAGCTGAGAACGGACACAAGGTGTCTCCGAGCAAATTACAGTACTGCTTGACAGAGGTACAGTACTTGGGTCACAGGATTGAAAAGAGGAAACGGAAAGTGTCACCAGACAGGATAGAGGCGATCATGAAAATGAACTCGCCAACGACACAAAGAGAAGTCAGGATGTTTCTAGGAATGGTTGGGTATTGCCGACAGTGGATAGCTAACTTTTCCCTGAAAGCAAAACCCTTACAAAAACTGACGCACAAGGAGGTGAGTGATCCGGTACCATGGGACAAGGACTGTTTGATGGCATTCTTGCAGCTGAGAGAGGACTTGTGTCGTGCTCCTGCTCTGGGAATGCCGGATTACGGAAAACCATTTTTGCTTTACTGCTGTGAAAGAGAAGGTTGTGCTTTATCGGTTTTGGCCCAAATCCATGGAAATGCCCGTAGACCAGTTGCCTATTTCTCGGCTACTCTAGATCCAGTAGCCGCAGCGTTGCCTGGATGTCTCAAATCCGTTGCTGCAACGGGTGTCAGCATTGAAAGGTGCGAGAATATTGTTATGGGACACCAGTTAGTGGTGTATGTACCTCATTCTGTGGAACTGTTAATGACCAGGACCAAGACACAGCATCTGACAAATAGCAGGCTCACGCGCTATGAGCAAGTCATTCTTGCTGCAGAGAACGTGACCCTTAAGAGATGCTCTGTTTTGAATCCTGCTACTTTGATGCCACTTCCAAATGATATAGAAGATGATGATGAATGTGAAGATCACGATTGCCTTGATGTGACTGAACTATGCACCAAACCGAGACCAGATATCGTGGATGAGCCATTGACTGACCCCGTTGAAATTTTCTTTGTTGATGGCTCATGTGTAAGGAACGATATTGGTCAGTTGAGAGCAGCTTACGCTGTTTGCACCATTACTGGAGTTGTGGAAGCTGCTTGCCTGGAAGGAGTACACTCTGCTCAGGTAGCCGAAATCATTGCATTGACACGTGCCTGTATAGCAGGCAGCAAAATTCGAGTCACCATTTACACCGACAGCCAATACGGTTTCGGGGTAGTTCATGACTACGGGCAATTGTGGTCTTAGAGAGGTTACATGACCTCTTCAGGCTCGCCTATCCGAAATGGGGAATTTGTACGCCTATTGTTGGAAGCATTGCAAGGTCCGGCAGCAATTGCCGTTGTCAAATGTACAGTTCATACAAAAAATACAGATTTTGTATCACAGGGAAATCGGTATGCAGACGAAGTTGCACGTTATTGTGCAGAGCAAGGATACTCTTTCACAGAAGTGGAAGTGGGAGGGATACAGCAAAGGACAGAGTTAGCAATGTTGCTAGAAACTGTAGATACTTGGGATGAATTAAAAGTCATACAAGAAAACGCAACAGACTTTGAGAAAAAGACTTGGGAAACTGCAGGATGTGTGAAGAGTGAGATGAATTTTTGGGTTTCAGCAGATGGAAGGGCAGTATTACCAAATGAATTAGTGAGTCCAATGGCAAGACGAATACACGGTCCAGTACATCTAGGCAGAGATGCTATGTTGCGGGTATTCAGGCAAACTTGGTACAACCCCAAGTTCAGAGTAGCCGCAGAAGCAGTGTGCCAACGCTGTGTGACCTGCTAGCAACTGAATGTAGGAAAGAGAACACCAGTCACGTTGAGTCACATAGGGAGGTCTGGGGGTCCATTCAATCGGATGCAACTAGACTTCATTGAAATGCCAAGATGCAACCGCCTTCGATACGTTCTGGTGGTTGTCTGCATATTTTCCAGATGGGTCGAGGCTTACCCTACACGCAGGTGTGACACACTCACAGTAGCAAAGTTATTGCTTAGGGAGTTAATACCGCGCTTCGGGGTGCCGGCCTCTTTGGAATCAGATAGGGGAACGCATTTCAACAGCGAAATTGTGAAGATGCTCTGCTCAGCCCTGACTATAGACCAGAAATTGAATTGTAGCTATCGACCAGAAGCTTCGGGAATTGTGGAGCAGATAAATGGCACAATAAAGTCCCGAATTGACAAAGTTTGCTCATCAACATCCTTAAGTTGGCCTGATGCCCTGCCACTGGTCCTTATGAGCATACGTAGCACACCAGACAGACGGACAGGACTCGCTCCTCACGAAGTGTTAATGGGGAGGGCAATGAGACTGCCGTCAGTGCCAACTGCAGCGTTGTTGAATATCACAGATGATCTGATCCTGGACTATTGTAAGGGACTCTCTGACGCCATTCATTCTGTGTCTCTTCAGGTGCAGGCCGCTGAAATCCCATCATCCCAAGACCTGTGCCACGACCTGTGCCCTGGGGATTGGGTCGTGGTGAAGAAGCACGTCAGGAAGAATTGTCTAGACGTGCGTTGGCGAGGGCCCTACCAGATCATCCTAACATCGAATACTGCTGTTAAAGTCGGAGGGCTGCCCAACTGGATTCACGCCTCCCATACGCGGAGAGTTCCAGCACCCCTGGAAGAAACAGCTCCTCTCTCAGATGAAAATCCAGCTGTGGACGAGGAATCCATAGAGGGGACCAGCCAAGCTGTGGGGGTGTCGGAGGAAGCTGGGAGCGCGTCGGACCAAGTGGAGGAAGGGCAAGACGACAGCGAAACTGACGTTGCCACAGAAGGAGAAAGCAGCTGTGAGTACGAAATGGATTTTGATCAAGCTGCAAGTGATCTATAGTCGGGTGTGAGGACAAGAGGAAGGAGAGCAAGACGGGGAGAGACCAGGTGGCCTGAAAGAAGAAGGAGGCCGAGCCTACAGTCAACTCCAGAGAGAACCCTTGCTCCCATATCCGAGGACTCAGACTTGGACGAAGGTGCACAGAGCTCAGAAGCGGAAGGTCCGAGGAGAACAAGGAGAGTGCGTGTACCCTGCAGAATATACCCCACCTCTGAGTGGACCTACTTGGCGGCAGATGTCTTGGGCGCAGAAATCCGGGAGGGTGAGGGAAGTGACAGTGACCAGCCTTGAACCAATCATAACGTTGGAAGTGAGATTGTTAGTACCTGGAGTTGAGACTGAAGGGTTGCTAACATTCACTATCCCCATCCCTCCGTTTTTGAGCAGAATTAAAGAACTGGTATTGAACAGATTGGAATTTCCGACTTTGGGTCATCCAGTAACAGCACATGAGGAAACCATCCTTCGTTTAGAATTGTTGGAATACGCTATTAGAGCTGCTGGAACACGGATCATCGTAGACACCTAAAGACTTTGTAAATACACAAGAGTGAGAAGATAACCTAGCGCCTAGTGGAAGAAGAGAAAATTTAGGGACCTTCCATTTAGTTGACGGAGAAGGGCTAAGGTTGTCTGTTGTTGCGGTTTAAAAGACTAATTTCAAAAGAGATTGCCAGCTTCCCACTGTGTAATTCAAGAAAAGACTGAATAGAAAACCAAGAGACTGTTGAAGAAATAAAGGAAAAGAACCTGAGTTGGAGAAGGAGATTAAGAACTACACTGTTTGATGAACATGGAGGCCGGCAACTCGAACCGCAAAGCGAAATGTATAATAGGTACACTTTTAGCAGGAGTAATTTCCCTTATAGTTTTAGTAGTTACTGTATCATATATAGTAGGACATGATAACGAAACGAAAGCTACAGAAGCAAAGGTTGAAGTGATTACATCAAAACCTACCATTGCTAGTAAAAAGGAGGACAATGCAATTCAGGAGAAATCGTTGCTAGCAGCAGAAGCTCGTAGATTACATGTAGATGAGTCACAGGGCAACTTTAAATCAAACGCTTATGCCAAACTACTATATGAATACATTGATGTCATGGAGGCTAAGGATTGCTACGTCTGCATGAAATTGCCTGCTTCTGTAGATGAAGGCATTAGATATCATCATCTTCCATTGACCTATGGCATTACATGTAGTTTATTGCTTAGCATATTTTATGGACGATTCAGTGTTACCAGAAGTCCCGAACTACAAGCAGATGAATAAATGGGACTATTACAAGAGTGAAGATAGATTGGCGAAATTCTTCATTCCTTGGAATACTCTAGATACTTCACATGCTCGTAGAAATAATCTGACTTGCAAAGTGTCAGAAATTGAGAAGAAGTTTATAGGGCAAGTGGATGACCGTTACAGGAGGCAAAAGATTTTGAAAATGTCAGGACAATGGAAAACAGATTGGACCAAGGAGGAGAAGGCTCACAAAAGAAAGGGTAGTAATGGTCCAATAGCTTTAGATCGAACACATAAAGGGAAATTATGTATTCACAGGAGTCAAACTTACTATGAAAATGTGTTTGTAGATTCAGACTCTCCTGAGGCTCAGCCGACAGGTAGTTTATCGCGCTAATACTGCTTTTAAGAAATACTTTTAAAACTTGTGTGTAATTTGGATTTTACTTTGCTCACTTCTACCTCGAGCTGAGAGGTCTTTGTTGCCATCCCTGACCCTGCGCAGCCGAGCTAAACGCTGCCAGAGACAGGCTTCGTTTTCCTTATTGCCGCCATCGGCGAGCCGGGCCTTAGGCCACGCCCATTGCACGAGGCCACGCCCCCGCCACTAGATAAACAGAGCTGATCAAGAGCTCCCCAGATTCAGACTCTCCTGAGGCTCAGCCGGGAGGTAGTTTATCGCGCTAATACTGCTTTTAAGAAATACTTTTAAAACTTGTGTGTAATTTGGATTTTACTTTGCTCACTTCTACCTCGAGCTGAGAGGTCTTTGTTGCCATCCCTGACCCTGCGCAGCCGAGCTAAACGCTGCCAGAGACAGGCTTCGTTTTCCTTATTGCCGCCATCGGCGAGCCGGGCCTTAGGCCACGCCCATTGCACGAGGCCACGCCCCCCAGCCACTAGATAAACAGAGCTGATCAAGAGCTCCCCAGATTCAGACACTCCTGAGGCTCAGCCGGGAGGTAGTTTATCGCGCTAATACTGCTTTTAAGAAATACTTTTAAAACTTGTGTGTAATTTGGATTTTACTTTGCTCACTTCTACCTCGAGCTGAGAGGTCTTTGTTGCCATCCCTGACCCTGCGCAGCCGAGCTAAACGCTGCCAGAGACAGGCTTCGTTTTCCTTATTGCCGCCATCGGCGAGCCGGGCCTTAGGCCACGCCCATTGTACGAGGCCACGCCCCCCGCCACTAGATAAACAGAGCTGATCAAGAGCTCCCCAGATTCAGACACTCCTGAGGCTCAGCCGGGAGGTAGTTTATCGCACTAATACTGCTTTTAAGAAATACTTTTAAAACTTGTGTGTAATTTGAATTTTACTTTGCTCACTTCTACCTCGAGCTGAGAGGTCTTTGTTGCCATCCCTGACCCTGCGCAGCCGAGCTAAACGCTGCCAGAGACAGACTTCGTTTTCCTTATTGCCGCCATCGGCGAGCCGGGCCTTAGGCCACGCCCATTGCACGAGGCCACGCCCCCCGCCTACTCTGTAAGAGCATGTGCTTCACACGTACGCGCAGCGGACGGGCGCAGCGGGCACGCCGTCAGCGCGCCGAAGGCGCGCCTAAGGCAAGCCCGTCTGCGCCCGTCCGCGCCTGGACCGGGCCTAGGGCCACCGTCCCTGCCCGTTTTTCCACTCACAATCCTGGAACCCCCATTAGATACAACTCCCTATGCCTTCGTGCGCTAAACTCCACCTCTCATCATTGCCAACGTATCAATCTAGCAAATCAACCACTCCACCTTCCGTACACCTGTCCAAAATGCTCGTTTGTCACTAATAATTATCGACCTCTACCTACGACAATTACTATCAAAAAAGTATTACCTAAACCATACTTAGCCGCTCTGCTAAATGTGCGCTCCCTCCCAAAACATAAATATGAAATTTCCAATTTCATCGAGACCCACAATGTCGACCTCCTTTTCATTACTGAAACGTGGGGCGATCTCTCCTGCGGACCAGATTTCGCTACGGCCACTCCTGAAGGATACTCTATTGTTAGACTGGACAGACCTCCTCCTAAAAGGGGAGGCGGACTAGCTATCATATACCGTTCAAACCTAACAGTACGAACAGAAACCATTCCCACCTCTAGCTGTGAAGCTCTGTCCTTCTCGATTGCTGTCCCAAACGCGCCTCCTTTCAAAGGTATACTTATCTACCACCCACCAGGACCTCGCAGTCCTTTCTTCGCCAGTTTACCCCTGCTTTTAGAACCACTGGCAGGTGAAAGTCACGACACCATTCTGGGCGATTTTAATTTTCATCTCGAGCTTCTGGACAACCCCGATACCTCTGCTCTGCTATCCGAACTAACTAATATAGGTCTCCCCCAACTGGTCACCGGCTCCTCGCACACTGCGGGTCATCTCCTGGATGGCCTATTCTCCAGTGAGAAATCCCTAGTGATAAAAGATCTCCTTCCCTTCACCTGGACGGACCATTCTGCCATTCTTTTTAACTTTTCACTCCACCCTACTCCACCCAGAGCCCATACGACACCACCAGTGAATAAATTCAGAGCCTGGAAAAGTATCGACATTCCTGCTTCCCAGTCCTCACTCTTGGCCTCCCTACCTCCCATGACGGATGACCCTGAATTAAGTGCCAATAACTATACAACTTGGATTCAAAACACTGTCGATCAGACAGTACCACTTAAGAGACAATCCTCCAACAGAACCACTAAGTCCTCACCCTGGTTCAATGATACTCTAAGACTAGAGAGACAACAGTGTAGGCGTCAAGAACGCAAATGGAGACGTGAATACGACCCAGAGCAAAAAGCCCTCTATAAATCCATGTTGCTGAAATACAAACAATCTATCATCACAGAGAAAAGTAAGTTCTACACCAATCAAATTAATCTTGCGCAAGATTCGACCAAACAACTTTTCCAGGTAGTGACGCGTCTCTCCGGAAAAACAACATCTACCCCAGTCACGTACACCCAAGAACTATGCAACTCTTTGGCTAATCATTTCCAAAAAAAAGTCACTGACATCTTCTCCCAATTCGAAGCTCATGCTAGTGACACTGGACATTCTCACTCTGTCTCTAACGACCAACTTCCTTCTGTCTCGAATTCCACCATTCCCCCGCCAACAATCCCTTCTAGTTCCTTCCAGGAGTTCTCCCAGATCTCCTCTGATCTGGTGTCCCATCTCTTAAACACCACGAACTCCGGGTCCCCAGAAGACCCATGCCCCCCCTCTATCCTCAAAAATTTCCCTGAAATCCTAAGCCCTAAACTCACTGAGATATTTAATGCTATGTTCCTGTCCACGACCTTCCCCTCCATCTGGAAAAGAGCCATCGTTAAGCCTCTTATCAAAAAAAGCTCACTTGACCCTACGATAGCTGCCAACTACCGTCCAATCGCTTGCCTCCCGCTCCCCGCCAAGATTGTAGAAAAAATCATGAATAGACAAATCTCCGATTTCATAGAGCATAACAACTGTCTGGACGAGACACAATTTGGCTTTCGGAAAGGACACGGGACGGAAACTGCGCTTATCAAGGCCACGGAGGAAATTAGGAAGTCTTTGGATGGTGGAGGTTCGGCGGTGCTCATTCTACTGGACCTGTCTGCGGCCTTCGACACGGTCGATCACTCCACCTTGATCGACCGTGTCGAATCGGCTGGCATCACGGGTTCAGCGAAGGATCTCATTGCCTCATTTCTCACCAATCGAGTTCAATCTGTTACCTTCGGCAATTTCAGCTCACCTTCTTTCACTCTTCCTTGTGGTGTACCCCAGGGATCTTCGCTAAGTCCGACATTATTCAACATCTATGTGTCGGACTTGGCGAGGACCATAAAAATCCATCACCTGGCGGTTACATCCTATGCCGACGACACCCAGATTGTCCTAGCCATAAACAAAAACGGAGACGAAGTGGCCTCCAACTTCAATCTGAGAATGCTGGCAATAAGTAACTGGATGACACAAAACTGCTTGAAATTGAATTCCGATAAAACGGAGGTAATGTTGTTCGGAAATCTTTCCCCTGCCTGGTCTCCTACATGGTGGCCTGTCGCCTTGGGACCTCCCCCCCCCCTGTAACCAAGGCCAGGAATCTGGGAGTTATATTGGACACCAAACTCACCTTCATGTCTCACGTCAACACGGTAGTATCTTCCTCATTCTACACTCTGAGAATGATAAAAAAACTTCTACCTTACCTACCAATGAATATAAGAAAAACTCTGATCAGCGCACTTATCATGGCCCGCATTGACTACTGCAATGGCCTGCTAGTCAATGCTCAAGAAGGTGTCTTAAAGAAATTGCAATTGGTGCAGAATGCGGCGGCCAGATTGATTACTGGATGTCCCAAGTACGCCTCTATCTCCGGAACACTCCGGGAGCTCCACTGGTTGCCAGTGAAGAAAAGAGCCAAGTTCAAGGCTCTCTGCATTGCATATAAGGCAATTCATGATCAAGGACCAGCTTATCTGAAAGACTCCTTTTGTCCTTACGAACCTACCAGATCCCTACGATCATCAACCGCTGGACTACTTCAAGTCCCGAGGACTAAGAAAGTTTCCTGGGGAGACAGATCCTTCATAGTGACCACCACTAAACTTTGGAATAGTCTACCATCCTACATCAAAACCTCCACTTCTCTGTTCTCCTTTCGCAGACAGATAAAAACCTGGCTGTTCAAGCAATAAACTCCTCATGAGCTTGTTCTCTCACTCAGCGCCGAGACACCCACGGGTAGTTGAGCGCTTAACAAATCGCCTAAATAAATAAATAAATAAATAAGTCAGTTGTGAACATGCTTTCCGATTAGAATACTACACGAAGGATTTCTTACAGGGAATGCAAGTGATTCCAAATGTATATTTTGTATGTGGAAGAAATGCCTACGTGAAACTACCTGACAATTGGTACGGGTCATGTTATTTGGCAATTGTCTTCCCCAAAATTTACCATGCCAAAGATTTGGAGATCATTGAGGGAAAAGCTCAAGCCAGAGGGAGGAGGGATGTAGGCGATGCTGAGGTAGTTGGAGATGTATTCGGCGCTATGTTCCCTCTTCTAGGATTGATACTTAATGATGTCAAAATCAGGAGACTGGCAACAGTTGTAGATAGGTTGTCTGCCAGTACTGCAAGATCATTGATGCTGGTGGAAGGAGAGATGCAATCGATAAGGGCAATGGTTCTTCAGAATCATCTTGCTTTAGACGTTTTGTTAGCCAAAGAGGGCGGAGTCTGTAAGGCTTTGAAGGTCCAGGAATGTTGCACTTACATTCCAGACAATTCAAAACCTCTTGAAAAGGGCATACAGAATATAACCGAGATTCATCAAGAAATTGAAGACTTGACAAGAGTAAATGTGTGGGAAAAAGTGGGTCATGGAATGGGTAAAGTTGGAGGTTGGTTCGCCAATCTAGGGAAAAGTATTATATGGTACATTCTGAAGCCTATCATCATAATAGTGATTTGTATCATCATATTGTGGGGACTAGTGAGGCTGTACCAATGGTACAGAACAAACAGGTTGCAAAGATCCATCAGAGAGCAGGAGCAGAGGTTAGCTGCTATGCAAGATAATCAATACAGGAGTCTGAGGGCTCTGGAAACGATAAAGAGAGGGAACCTTGCAATAAGCTCTGTCTGATACAAGTTTAAATTGGTGTGGAGATGGTGATGACCCCTAAAGGTCATCAAAGGGGGGAACTGAGAGAGCGCAAAACTGAGAAAATGTATAAGTGCACCATATGTACAACCCAGTTGCACGAATTCAGTTAAAGTATCCAAAGGTGTTGAAAATATATAATCGCATATACTCATGAGTGTTTAGTTAATATAGAAAACATATATAGAGTGTGGAACTAATGTAGTAAGGAGTGGAAATGTTTAGAAATGTTAGAAGTGTTAATCAGATTCCATGTTATGTAGCTGCTATTGAAGAAAATGTAATGCTGCAAAACGTAGAAATGTGCAGGCCTCATGGCAATGTATGAAGAACGAAAACGTGCATTTACATCTTTCACATAACATGGATTTACTATTATTCAGTAATTTCTGCTCACATGTTAGAGTTATGTTTTATAGAAGTGTTTTATATAATCAGAGTGTATTAACAAGAACTGTTTTAGTTTTAGCAATAAAGGTATATAGAGTGCAGGCCGCTTGCAAGATAATTTAGTAGGCCTGGAAAGATAAAGTTGCTTCTTTGATCTGCACGTGTTAGTTAGAATCGAGTCTCGTTAAAGCATAAATTGTAATTCTTGTGCAAAGTTTATGGCCGAACCCAGATAACTGGAGAGTGGAATTTGGGGCCCTATTCATGGGTGTCTGTTTGCAGGTGCGAGGGGGTTCCAATCAAGAGAGTGATGAATAGAGCTCTGTCCGGGGAGACAGGCACAGGCCTGGAGGAGGGTTCAGGAATGTTCTGGGGGTACCGGCGAGCTGGAGAAGAAGCCTGGGAAGCAAGATCAACGCTAACGAGAGGCCCAGAGGAGTGCCATCATGGAAGAAACCAGAACTGAAACCACGTGAGAGGTGTACGTGAGGGGCGTCTCAGAGGGGCGTTCCAATTACGATTGTGATTTTGTATTAGGGACAGCACCCTGGGGAGGAGTTAGAGCAGATGGCCTGAGGACCCTTAGAGAGCGGATGGGTAGGCAGAGAGGGCATGACTGCAATGTATAGGTTTTCACCTAAGACTAAGAGAAAGTGAGTGAACTTCTTTGGAAGTCACCACAGCTGACACCTTTTTGGGTTAAGATTCTGCTAAGTAGGGATGTCACTTAGTCAAGTGCAGGGACAGTCTAACCTGATCTTTTCCTTTCTGTAAATGACTTCTAAGTTACATCTTGCGTCTATATTGGCAAACTTGTTAATTCTTGAACTGGCATTAGTGGTATTTTTCTGTCGTCTAAGATCATTTAGAGAATTCATGTTTCTGTTGATGCCAGTGTACCTTTTGAACCTGATATTGAGATGCTTGTATCTTCAGTTAACTCTGGCTTTACAATAAAACTTTAAAACTGATTCGTGGTAAGTGGTTCTTCAGAGTCGTGCCAATTATTGGTTTGATTAACCTGGTAGTAGATTACTTTTTACTCAATGACAGGCAACAAAGATTCAGTCGACCTTATTGGGATTTAGATCTAGAGTGATCAGATAGGAGATCAAAAATCCCGCCTTCCCAAACTCGTACTGAGCACCCAATACCCCCTCTTTAGCACTTGACTCAACTTAGCGAGTTGAGAGGACCCAGGTTTGCTCAGGGAGGTGGTACTCAGAACGCTAAGAGACACATAATGGCATTTAAAATAGTACATACAAGTTAGAGGGAAAAATACTGTAAGCAGTTTACAAGATCGTGGAAACAGCTGGGATTAGTGGATGCTGTTACCACTAATAAGATAATGTATGGCGCCATCGATGCATGCTAGGGCACTAATGCCCTCATGAGGAAAAGTGGTGGATCCAACTTTTCTGGAACCCTCTGGTTTCCCTGAATGTACTCTAGAGAAAATATGGCCAGGGTAATGAGAGCACAAATAGTCCCAAAGGCACAGTTCTCCCGTGATGTTTCTCCTTTGCAGCCTATCCTAGTTTTAGTCCATGACAGGTGGGACTGCTTCAGTTGGCTGCAGGCAAGAGCCGTGCAGCTGTTGGCTTGCTGGAGCTAAAAGGAGCGGTCATGCTAACTTGGCCCCAACCTGGATGACATGTTTGCTGCCTCTGGATTCCATGTTGTGTGCACTGATGCACCCTTCTGCACACAGGTGAGGGGGCAGCTGGGCTCTGCAGTCTTTGAACGGGGCTGAGTGGATCTTCTCTTGGTACTCTACTTCCAGCGCCAACACAAAATCAACACCGAAATCAAGTGAAGAGCCCACCCGGGGATGCAGCGGTGATCCAGAAAAGGTTGAAGTAACTACTGTCTGCGATATGCAGTCTGGATGTAGAACCAAACTTCTCATGGTGCTCTGACCGCTTTTGTGCAGTTGCTGATCAGTCACTGTATTTTCCCCTTCCTTGGGGCAAATGCAGGTGTCTGGAATTAGTCAGACCAAGAGGTCAGGCAGGCACGCTGCTAAGCACTTGCCTCTGTTTCATCCTCATGCCAGGGATTGATGTTCACCACTCCAGGGAAATGGGAACAAAACAAAAGAAGGGAGAGAGCAATCAGATGCTGGCCACTGGAGGAGGAGAGCAAAACAAGTTAAAGACAGAGGATTACAAATACAAGCATTGGTGATATGACATTTTGGAGTACAAAGTCATATTCACAATCTGGACTGTGTCGTTGGATGTGCACTGAAGTGCAGATGCAAGATAAAAAAATATAACGTCCACAAGCACAACCACTGAAGGAATGCAAGGGGAAGAGGAAAAACACAAAGATGTATAGCAGCAGAAGGCCGGATACGAATTTGAACGAGAGCGAGATAAAGCCAACACACAAAATTGATAGGCACAGACTGTCACAACCATCCTTGCCCTGGAACAGGAAGCTAATGTTCCTTTTAAGTGCCCTTTTCAAGTTGCCAGACACAGCCTTTTGGGGGAGTGATACTCCCCACACAAGGCTAGTTTCCATCCCCGAACAACAGAGGCAAATTCAGGGTAAAGACAAATGGTGGACTTTACTGAAGGTGACTTTTACCTTGAACAACAGAGACTGCAGTTTCACTCTTCACCAACACTACCTACCAGATAGCGGTGCTACAGGAAGACTAATCAGCAGCCCCTCTGATCAAAAAGCTAAAGGAGCATTATCTCAGCTCTCCCCACTCCACTGTCTAGGTCTCCTACAGCTGCTGCTTTTCCATTATAGCGGAGGGTGTCGCCCCGCTTGCAGCTAGTGCAGCAAATGGTAATAAATAAAATTGTATTAATGTTTCCCAGGCTCGAGCTGTTACAAGGCAATGGCAGGGGGTGGGGCTGATCAGTGCAATTGCACTAATAATGCAGCATGCTGCCAGTGTGCTGGTCAGATTGTCCGGCTGCCTACAGCCGACGTATCTGACCTTTGCACTTCAAGAGCCTGCAATTCCAAGGCTGAGAAACAGCTGATGGACTGCAGCCACAGGCCCACAAAATGAGCGCTGGGGTAGCCTGCTCCAACCAATCCTGGAGCTGCAGTGAAGCATTATGATTAGCACAATGCCCTGTGTGCAATTACACTGAAATGCTAACTGGAGCGCTATGAATGATGAAAATGATTTTATATGTGAGTGCACTCCTACTAAAGGAATAAAAAAACTGCTAGCACTACGAATCCCAGCATGCTTTGTAATGTATACACACACACACACATAGCATTCAAAAAAATACATACACACACAAAACAAATAAATATATATTTAGATATGTAAAACATAATATATATGTGTGTGTGTGTGTGTGTATATATATATATATATTTGTATATTGTATATAAACATTTCTTGCCCGCTACAAGTATCATTCTTCATCACAGTTGGATAATTGAAGGCACCGTGAGGATCCGGCGATTACAAGCGCTAGGCGGAGTCGGAGCACATCCACTGCTCAGCGCTTTAACCAGCCTGGTAAGGAATCTTGTGTCCATTTAAATTTGAACGTGCAAATCTGGCTAGCAGAACCGGCGTAGCTGAACAAGTTCAGTCAACGACAGAGTGAAACAGGCTTGCGGACACAAGTTGAGTGAATACTGAACAACTTCATTCAATACTAGATTAAAATGGCAGCGAATAGAGAGGCAAAGAGGTGGAAAGCAGCGGGGCTGCTGTTTATACTTATATCAAAGGAAACCTTCAAAGGTGACAAGTCAAGTGGCGGTGCTGCTGGTGAACTCCAAACAAAAAGACAGTAATGGGACAAATTATGGAAGTCAGCTAAATCTGAACAGGCCAAGTGGTGGGGGCCATCTGCGCTTCAAAAACATGAGGACCATGAAAGAGTCCCGAGGGGTTTAAGAATTTTTATTACCCCAATGTTTAATGACCCGGATCCGGACCTGGGTGGCTGTCACCTTTGGGTCACACATCTCAGTCTGGGCCGAGCAAGGGACCCCCTGACAGTGGCCAATAACCATAGCTGTTCCACCATTATGTTGAAACTGTTGATAAAATATGCCTTGAAGGATACACTAAGGCTAAAAATGGAAATTGAGAAATTAACAAATGCATTGAAAGAGAAATGCACAGATGAGGAATCTATTTTAGAATTAAATACATTGAATGCCAGATTTGATAAAGCAGAGGAAGAAATCAAGATGAAAGTTTCATAGAGATCAAATTAACTATGAAAAAGGACAATGAAATTTGACCACCTAAGAGATATAAACCAAGAAAAAGCTGGGGCACAGCAACAAGCGGAAACTAATATGGAATCCACGAGTGGATTTGAAGTTGGAGTAGAGGGAAATTAAGATTTCAGAGAACATGTGAAAGGTAAAATAAATTAAAATGATACCTCTGCAAAGTGGGACAATCTGGAGTAAAATCCAAAAATTTTAAATAATTTGGTCTGATGGCGAAGGGGAGACAAGGACTAGGAAATGGAAGATCCCAAGAACACAAAGGTCAAGGACGAGGTGCCAGAGGAGGCAACAAGTGAGGCGCAAAAAAGCAAGGAAACTTGGATGGCTACATGGGAATGACTCCGAGAGGCAAAGCGTCGACAAAATGAAGAATGCAATGACTGTGCTAAATTTATCAGATATTAGACTCTCTGAATGTCAGAATAACTTTTTATCTCTGGGTTTGTCATTTTGTCCCACTAAAGATTCAATTACACCAAAAGTAGAATCGATTTATTCCAGTTCACTAGAAAACTTAAAGTAAAAAAATGGTATGTAAATAAAACAGTGGGAACTCCACCATTGAGTGGTAAAGAATCTAATCTCACAATAGGTGATATAGACCTTCTACATGCTATGAGACTTTTGGAGGGAGGTGAAGAATTGGTTAACAATTCAACGTTAAACTTGGCTGATGAAGACCTGGAAATCATCCGGGCTGCTATAAGTGGGTTCAAATCAAAATCTTTTTGTTTTACCTCATATACATAATGATGCAACTGAGGTGTTTGAAAAAGGTGTAAAGAATTAATTTAAAAAAAATGGATAAGAGCACCAAGTTCAAACGCAATAATCTAATGTTTGAACAACAAAGCACGATTTAGGAACTTCGTGAGAATAAATCCTTAGTGATTAAAAAATCTGATATGGACAGAAATGTGGTGGCTAGCCCCTAGAAATGTCTTTGAAAGAAGGTGTGAGACAATTGGATGATGTAAGTAATTATGAGAAAACTGACAGAGCAAGCTATGTAAAGAGTAATTAAATTTACTGGGCAAATCTGACTGAATGGAGAAATATGGGTTTAATATCTGATGAGGAACACACGTTTTTGAACTGTGAACATCGAAATTGGCAGCTATGTACATGCTGCCTAAAATACATAAGAACAAAGAAACTTCACCAGGGAGACCTATAGTCTCAACCATGGGTAGCACATATGAAAATACGTCCAAATACATAGATTATTTTTTGAGAACTTTTGTGCAACAACTTCCGTCCTATGTCGGAGATACAGGAGATTTTTTAATACTTATTAATGGCATTATATGGGAAAAAGATCTGTTGCTTATGGCACTGGATGTCAATTGACTATATACTTGTATACCTCATGATTTAGGAATGAAAGCATGTTACCATTTTCTAAAAGCTCTATCCATGTTATATCTGTTGCATACCAACATGTTGTTGGACATGATGTTTACGTGTCTGAAAAACTATTTCTTTATTGTTAATCATTTAATCTACCGACAAACCCAGGGAACGGCAATGGGGACCTGCTTCGCTCCCAGCTATGCAGGGTTGTACCTAGGCTGGTGGGAGGAGCAGGTGGCTAATAACATTGAGCGTTTGGACAACATGTCGCCCTCTGGGTAAGGTATATTGATGATGTGTTTTGCATTTGGAGAGGAACTGAAATTTAGGCTATGGACTTTGTAGAAACTCCTAATAGAAATGAATTTAATTTGAGATTCACTAGCGAAGTTCATACAAGTAAAATTTAATTTTTGGAAGTTAAAGTAAGAGTTGTAAACAACAAATTGGAAAGTACTCTATTTCGCAAGAAAACTGCTTATTTCATGCGGCCAGTTTAATAAATAGCATACCGTTTGGAGAGGTCCTTGGGCTCAGAGAAATTGTAGATCGGATATAACATTTTATGAGGAAGGGAGGGTGATTGGAGAGAAATTTATGGAAAGGGGCTATTTGAAAAG